>NW_026707003.1:0-265034 GCF_024137745.1 Phymastichus coffea | reverse complement strand
AAACGACCGAGCGCCACATCGCCGCATAAATCCTGCTGCGAGAGCTTGTCAAAGCGAGCGAAACATAGCGACAGTCATCCGGCTAGTCAGCTATTGCAGCAATTGCAGCAGCAATCCGAGCCAAGAGCACTAGGCCTTCACCAGGACGACGGTGGCGGGCGCATGGATACAACAAGTGGTACGAGGTCCGCCACTGGCCAACCTCCTCACTCGAGCAGCGTTCTCATGAATCTTCTCGTTTCCGGCTGCGATGTGAGTGCCGGTTACGTCTGTCCCATCGCCAAGTCCAGCCCGAGCTCCTCTAGGAGCATTGCCACCAAATGAGCCCGCCACTCTCTCTCTCTCTCTCTCTTTCTCTCACACACCACTCTCCTCTGTCTGTTTCTCTCTCTCTTTCTCTCTCTCTCTCTTTCTCTCTCGCTCTCTCTCTCTCTATCTATCTTTTTCCTCTGAAAAAAACATACTGCCTGACAACTCGCCTGCCCGCTTTTCTCATTTACTTCTTTTTTTGACCTCTTTCACTTCATCAGCTTTTTTCTCTTCATTATACGCCACTTTTTCCAGCTCGAAACGACACCCGAGTTGGCGTTAGCGAGACACGCATATACGTATGTAAGCCTATTTGATCTCACTTAGCTCGGACTCAAGTTTGTCAAAGCGTCAATTTTTTCCTTGTGAAAACCGCGCAAACAAAGTTAGTACCTGCTATAAATGTGCTCCACCCAATGGGCAACGCCATTGTCCAATACCACATAATCTAGCGTTGTACATTTATATATCCAAGATAAACTCCACCCCCGCCCTAAATTTTCATAAACTATGATGAATACTCCTGCGATTCGTTACTGATTGCTCGCACTGTATCAGAGCTCGTGTAAATAGTCCAGCAAGAAAAATGAAATAAGTATAAATATACAACAGCCGCACCTTACGAATAATGCGATTATCCGAGACCAAGTTTATTGTTAGTGAAACGATCAAGTTCGTGCTCAAATACAAATAAGACTGCCACGTTCATAAATAACGACTCATATTGACGCCACCACGTGAAAATTTTATTTGCAATTGCTCAGTCAAGAACCAGATCCTTTTTTGCGTTATTGTCGATGCACGAGTGAAATCTCGTTTTCTAAAGCTATAAATATTTTTATAAATATTGCAGATATAAAGAGAACATATTCGTACAGAGAGACATGTGAAAAATGATAATTTATATGAAAGTGTTGAATTGATCGTTACTTTGAAATATATCATGTGCAAAAATCATTGTAAAAAAGGAATTGCTATTGCTGCCTCTCAATACTTTTCCTCTATTCCGTCCTTCCGATCCTTTTATTATCTATACTTGCTTTTTCCTGTTTCTTATTTTTTGTTGCTGTACGTCTCTATCATTTCCGCCGTGCAAAATGCTTTGTTTTGACTTTTCTCTTCAGGCTGATCGATAAGTTTTTATGTGATTATACATTTTTTGGCGAATAATCTTTTGTTAATTAATTTTGATATTAAGTATTTATTTTTATTTATTTATATTTATTTATTTTTATTCTAATTTTCACAATTACAATGTACAAAGAATATTTTTATAACCTGTTCCGCTGCTTATCTATAACTCTTTGAAATTTACAGTAGTGCTCATAAAAAATTAAGTAAATGATTCCAACAAGCGTTGCGCGATTTATAATCGTCTCTCGTGGCAATTATTATCTATGTCTACGCGAAGAAAAAAATCAAATCTGAAGGCATGTGAGAAGATAAAAGTGTTTCAAAGTTTTTTCAGAGAGCAACAATATTTCAACGATACATATCAGAAATAAGCCGAAAAAAGAGAGCAGATAAAACCTCTTGCTTCTATTCTATCCGCTTTACTGCTTTCAATACAACTTAGCAATTTAATTCACAATCATTCCGACTGGTTTTGGAGATGTAAAATAAATTAACAAAAAACAAGCGAACCTTATGTAAAAGCTAATGACTTGATCTGTTTCACAGATGCAGGCTATTCAAGAGGAGCTCCAATGTACTAACTCGAGTGTGTTGACGGCTGGTTCGAAACAACGGCAGCAACATAAAATATCGGAATTGCACATACAAAACGAGGATCAAGTACAGACAGTGCCACAGTGGACAAATAGTTTGAATAGTGACAGTATGTCCAGCATTAACAGCTGTAGTCCTATTCACAATAAGCAAACAAATTACGATCCGCTAAGCTATGATAACGAGCTAAATTTTATCAATAGTACCGATATGTTGCAAGATAACGAGCTTTTTAGTGCACTTGATTCAACTCTGCTCTGAGCTCACAAATCGCGAGACAAACTTTGATTTTTTTTCTTTATTTATTTTTTTTTATATTTGTCTCATGCATTTGGTTTTATTTTTGTTGTTAGAATTTATACAATTACAGATATATACATAAACATATACATAATTATATATAACTTGTCTTATAAGACGTCCGGGGCCTTTTAACATATAGTTTGTTGTAGAAATAAGCGCCATAATTATTCAACATTACAAGAATGGACAATGACGTAGCACGAACCATACAATAGATCAATTTTTTTTGCTACTATTTCTTGCTCAGTCAGCTTCCGAAAACTCGTTTACGTCTCTCTTATGTGCATCGTTATTAGAGATTCATTTCAATGCAATTGCTTTTTCCATTTCACTTACTTTTATGACGATTTATTATTTTCTTCTTACTGTCATTTTTTCGAGGCCCTTGTAAAAACGAATGTTTTATATTGTACTGGTGCTGGTATAATTATGGTTTAAATGTAAACAATAAATTTGATAAAATAACTAATATGATGATGATTATTATGTGTATACTCTTGAACTTTAAGAATCTCTGAGTATTCAATGATTAAAAATTATAACTAATGACTACTCGAGATATCATAATGTGACTTTTATAATTTTAATTTTTTACGAAAATTACAAATTTTTCACAAATTTTTTTACAAAATTGTAATTATATGTATGATGCGTTTCATGATTTTAATCCAACAAATCCTCAAGAGAACTTGTAACTACACATCTTTGTTTTTATAATGCTCTGTAACTATGATGATTGATGATCAGTACAAGTGTTAACTGAATGATTGTATAATTGTTGGTTATAAACAAAGAAAATTGTACAGCAAAAAAATAACCGTTGACAAAACGAGTGAAAGATTAGTTGAATCATAACAATCGAACGATAAGATGATTTTGAAATAACTACCGTCAGAATGCACTACTTAAGTAGGACCGTGTGATCATACAAAAAAATGGGGTGGTGACGATGTCATTTTTAAAAATCTCAACAATAAAAAAAAATAATAAATGAAAAAAAAATTGTAGCCTAAGTGACACATCACAGCACGAGATATAGTCGTGCGCGAAAAGCACTTGTAATGTGTCCCAAAAAGTAATACTGTAAAGATTATTATAATACTAAAAAATTTATTATATTTACATTTGGTCAAATAAAAAGGACATTCTTCAGTTTTCCTTCTTGCTCAACGACTTTCCACAAATAGCATATATTGTAGCTGCATTTCTTCAAATTTTATATGTTGTTTGCAGATAAACAATATAAGCCATTCGTGTAATCAGTCGAAGAATGAATCACGAAAAAGTGTATCAAGACAATCTAAAAGACTGTTATTTAAATTCTTTTATTATAATTATTTTATATTTTCTTGTATTTTATACAATTACATAGATTTACAAAGCTAAAATATACTCTTTATATAATACAATTATACGATCACGGAATTAGCGTTTGTCATTCATATTTAACCACAGTAGGCATACGAGAATAACAGTCATAAATATTGCTATATGTTGCTCGATTTTTAAGAAAAGAACAACTATATAGCTAAACAGTTTGTTACTTTTCCGGTTTGGTAGGTTTTTCAATCTTTTTAGTTAGTCGTGTTGACAGCTTGTTACTGATATGATATGATGTAACCTGTTTTAAATTTTCTAAATAAAGATACTGTCCTTGTTCCTTTTTATAATAAATAGTTTTGTTTGTTATTGCGTGAGTTTGTGAGTTAAATTCATTTTTTGGGTTCGTCTGAAGAGTATTAAAATGTCATGGAAACATTTTGCACAAGTCTGGAAAAATACCACGTACTAACTCACGTCCCATGTCAGACAAAAACAAGTTCACAGGTCTAGGTGGCTGCTGGTACGGCTAGCAGTGAAATGGCTTTACAACGCAATAACAACAAATGCAAACTAATAAGAATATAGAAAATGCAGGTACTGTTATTTAAGCACCTAATGAAGCGATTTTTGTGGATTTAAGTTCGCTTTATTATTCGTGTTTAGTATTTGGCGCACGCTCGACAGTTAACAGACGCGCGATGGCTGATAACTAGATGAAGATAAGTGACGTATCCGCGAAACTTACTAAAAATTAATCTGTTGTTCTATGAAGTACTGTTGGCATTCAATGCGGCGCAGAATCAACTCAATGATGTTTAACGGCATGCTAGGGGATGTACGAGCCAAACGTGAACTTGAACGGTGGCGTCGACAAAAATTATAGATCAGGTAACACTTGAATATCGAATTTTCAACGAATCATCCAGCGACTACAAACGGAACAAGTTTCCCTTCGGAAACAACTAGCTTAGTTTCCCCAATAATTACACTGACAACAAATATAGTCACACCTATTGAATATTACATAATAAATTAAAACCTGGCACATATGATGGCATCATTCGTTTATATTATAGTACTTTAAGCAATTTAAATTGATAGCAAAGCAAATAAGTGAAGTAACAAAAAAGATTGCATTTGCTACTTGTTTATGCGGTAAAACTAAATAGTTTGAAAAAAAGCTAGAGATTTTAGATTTATAGGGACTTTATCGAAAAATTTGGAGATATGTTTTGGAAAAGATACAGAGTCAAATAGTTACTCCTTATTTGAAAATAGACATGAGGAGCTTGGCGAGAATCTCCTAATAACGTTAGCAGCTAATGTAGAAAAATTAGAAAATGATTATGATGATGTTAGTATATAACTAACAAATAGATGCTTATCACAACAGGTAAATCGTTCTTTCTACTCAGTTATTTTAATTCATAGTTTTTCTTATTATTAACTTTATAATGACCAATCAAAGGGCGAATCGATCACATCTATACAATATATAATTCAACAGTTGGTTGTCATAATAAAATGTAACCATGGGTACGACAGTTATACACGCATACAACGTTCTTTTTTGTGCCACAAAAAAATAGCATGGCATCAATAATCCGATGCTACGGTCGTCAATAAAAAAGTGCTTGTACGTATCACTTGTGCCAGATTGACTATTGCGTAGGCGTTTGGTCGTATCTGAGTTTATTTATTTACTATGTTTCTGTCACGCACTGTAAGACCGATGTCGGCAGTAATCAAAACATGGCAGTAGCATGCGTTCAAAAATTATAAAATAAATTGGAGATGTGTTTTGAGGTCTCCGAAATCTCGCGCCCTCGTGTTTGTTCCCGTCTCGATAATGCTTGTGGCTCGATACTCGAGTCTCGCGTCGAAAGCATTTCCAAAATGTTCGTGCGAAAATTTGTGTTTATAAATATGCAAATCAAGCTGTTGCGCATACTTAGACGCGCGACTGCGCGCAGAAATGTGCGTTTGCTTTTCTACGATACACGTGAAAATCTGCGCGTCAATGTTCAGGCTTTTTCGGTGCGCCAAGTTGTCGTACAGCGTGAACTCGAGCCAAGCTCGGCAAAACTAATTAGGTTACAGTATAAGATCTCGCGAGCTGTATCGCGCTACAGATCTCCTTCTCTGTCGCGAAAGGCTACACAGCTCATAGTCGAGCCAGCGTGGAATGTGATATTTCATTGTTGGTCTGTGAATTAAAGTGGCTGTACAAAGCAGGGCAGGTCGACGCGAATCTGCAGCGGTACGGAGCGAACGAGGAGTCGAAACGATCTTGGCAAACCTGTTGCGGCTGGAGGATGCGAGGACGAGACAGCTTACTTTAGGAGCACTTGAGTGCGCTCGTTGGCCAGATGTATCCGCGTGTCGTTCGAGCCGACCTGCAAGGCAGGAACGCAGGGAAGGAAGCGGTGAGCGAGAAAGGCCGGGGCTAGTCGAAGCGCGCGTGCCGACCTTGCGATTGATCCTGTCGACCTGGCGATTCTGATTCTCGAGCTCGCAGCCCATGTCAATGGCCATGTTCCTCAGATTGCCGATCATCGTGTTGACCTGGCCCATGTTGTCCTCCATCTCGGTCTCGCGCGCGTCGTTGGTGAGGTTGCCGATGTAGCCGGTCTGCGGACCCAGGCAGTGGCGCTGGCCCATCAACCGCTGCGGCTGGTCGTTCACCACCTTACCGTCGTCGTCGTCGTCGTCGTCGTCGTCGTCGTCGTCGTCGTCGTTGCCCGTCCACGTGGTCTCGTTCTCCTTGAAGCTCGCGCTCCTGTGCGCGTCGCCGGCGAGCTGTTAGTCGCGAGCGGAAGGTAACGCACGCCTCGCCTACCTGTTCCACGGCAGAATGCACGTCCCGCAGCACTTCTCCATGCTCGTCAAGTTCTCCTCGGCCTTCTTCATGTCGGCGTTGATCTGGTCTTGGCCCGCTTCCACCCGGTCCAGCTGCTCTGTTTACCGATCGTCGTGTTTTAGCGCTCGTTCGGGCCAATCTCCGCGTCTCGTGCGCGAGACATTGAGCCACGACAATTAACGTGCAACGAAGACAAGGCTGCCAGCGGAATTCGGCATTTTAGCAGCTGACACCACGTTGGCGTTCGCACGCCAAACAACAAATAGAATGGAAGTGCGGAAGTATCGCAGCAACCGTGAAATACGTCATAAATTACAGATTTTCTATTTTTGAACCTAAAGTGAAATTAAGTTGAGAAGTTGCACGTATGGACGTTAAAAAATCTGAGTAACAGTCGTTAAAACGTCGGTGAGCATGAAACTATACCATTATGCTATTTTTCTCAATTTTTACGCTCGGAAAGTCTCAAGAAAAACAAACACTTTGTTACATAATAGAATTAGCTCTGTTGCTTAGTGCAGTTAAACGAAAGACATTACTGTTGCTACGTTTGAACGGCCATCTTTCAAATGGAAATTACAAAAAACAAGTACACGTCATTGACGAAAGTTACTATTTAATATCATTATTTTCATGGACGGATTACTCAAATACAAAAGGATGCACAATCAAAGAGGCAAGTAGCCTCTGGTGTCTCTGTATACTACGTTCATAAATATCGCTTGTCTATTTTCCAGTTGCTTCATATGCTACTATCAAGTGTTGCAACATACCTATTCGAATTATTGATAACTTTGTCGAAGAGACGGTTTTATCTATAATTAATGTCAAATATTTCCGAATGCATAAGTTTCCGGTTATTCGTGTTTCGCATTCCGAAATAAGGATATTAGAAAATGTGCAAATTCTCAAAATATACGTGTATACGTGTCCACGTAACTAAGTTAAAAATTAAATAAGAGCTTCTTATTGTACAGATAGTCTGCCAAATGCACGACGGACCTAAGTGATACACAATTTACAAGAACTGTACGGAATGTAACAATTAATATAACATATAATAAATAAATTTTTGTGACCAAATGACTCACGCTTACCAAGAACTTATCAACTAGTTGTAGAACACCGATTAACTAATACATCGATTGCAATAACAATTACTCAACAATGATTTTTCTAAATACTAATCATAGAATTTGTTTGTAAATCAATTGTGATAAAAAAACAATGCGGTGCATCACAAGCATAACTGAAGAAAAAAAAACGACAGGTTTTGACTGCAAAAAATAATGAAGAATAACGTCGTGAAAAAGTAACGTCAAAACAAAGTTGCAAGGTGCGCATAAAGATTGTAAATAATGCGAGAGAAGGTGCACTACATGAATAAACGAAAAGTCAGCATTAAAAACGTTCAAGTGGTCCTGAGTGAACTGAAAACTCACCTCCCTGGTCATCGAGAGCGACCAGAGTGCGAATGCCTGTCTCCTTGCTCTACGTACGCAGACCGAGGAAGCGCGTGAAAAAAAAGCATGTCCAGCTGCAGTGTTACATCGAGTAGCGAGTTGGACGGGTTGGGTTTCGACTGGCGCATCGATCATTCTCCGGGGCATGAAGTTATCTTGCGTGCGTCAAATCGAAGTCGGTCTGACGAGACGCGTCATTTTCAGATTCGAGCCAACGCGAAACGTCGATTCGGAGCAGCGAGTTACGCAACGCGATCGCGGAGTGCAGATGAGTGATTGTCATTTGTTTTGGTTACCTCGTTGCATAAAATATCGCTCGCGGGCTTGGCTACAGCGAGTCGGTCTCGCGTTGTCGCGTATCAATAACGGCGATGCCGATGCTCTCCCGGTGCCTCGAGGCTGCGTTTGCCACGTCGACTGCGCCGTTGTCGTCAACGTCACTTCTCTGGCGCTGCGTATTTTCGTCGCACTTTTGCGAAAGCTTCGAACGCGTAAATTTCCGCATAGATCGATGCGATTGGCGTCATTTTAGCTGCACTTACAATTCGACATTTGTTTGCGACGCAGACGCGATAAGCTGCGAGTCGCACAAACATCGTCGCGCGACGAAACAAAGAAATTACGAGATTTCACGAAGTTTTCCGTTTTTATTTCTGCGAGAGATCTTTGGCAATCCGAAGATTGGCGCTGTTTTTGAAAATTAAAGCAGGTGAGAGCGAGCCGATGCACCGAAAATTGGTCAAGACGACCGGTACAGTTTCACGGCTCGCCTACGCTCTACTCGATGTCCAAGGTAATGCAACGGAGCACGCGACAAAGGCAGAAAGCCACAAGTTTACTTGAACCGCGATTGTCTGGAATGAATTCTCAATGAAAAAACGAGCAAGAGCAAACTTATCGCGCGTCTGCTTTCCACTAGTGCCGTGCGACATCTCACCTCCTCGCACATAGCCAGCATACGCCTTGTGCTTTCCAGCGACTACAAACAAATGAAATAGATCAGCGGCAAGTGGCGAAGACATTGGCCACGGTCGAGAATGATCAGCGTCAACCTCATCGGCAGTTTGATGAGCTTTGAACTTGAGCTGCTGAAGCTGGGAGCGTTGGGTCGCCCGCACTGATGGCGACGTCGGTGCTGGCATCTTTCTCGGCGTTCCTGCTTCGCCGCGAGCTTCTGCACCGTCGATGGCGAAACAGCTGCGAGCAAATCGGTCGACCGGTCGATTCGCGCAGCAGCAGCGCGCGCGGACAATCTCCTTGCGGACAATCGACGTGCGCCGTGGATGCGCGACGGCCTCCGCAGCGCACCAGTTGCCGCGAAAGACGCGCTTTTCCCAACGCGCATGGCAGCTTGAGGCGAGCTTGCGCGCCGCAGTGTCGTCCATGCCAGCCGGCCCGGCGCGCCGGTGTCGCTTGCCCGAGGGCGCAAGCTCGAGCGTGGATAGCGGTAGGTGTGCGCGCCCCGTGGTGCGCGACACATCCGCCTCTCCGTTCTCGGTTTCGTCGCCGCGTCGAGCCCGCGTCTTCCCCCTCGAACGCCGCCGTCCAATCTATACGCTCGCGCCGCGGCCTCCGACCGAAGGGGCGCTTTTTCTATCCCGTGCTGGGCTGTCCCTGGAGGGAAGAGCTCGCCAAGTGGAATTGGGCTGTCCCTTCTTCGAGGGCAGTGCGGGCGCGATCGCGAAGAGGTGCTCGGTTTATCGTCCTCGCTGGTACGTCGACGGCTCGTTTCGCCCGATCTTCTCTTACGCTACGTACAAATGCAGACTCGCGAGGATGCACCGCGTGCGTCTTATCTGTGCTCGCTTAACTGCCGACGGGCGCCGAGACAGAGTTCCGCTTCTCGCTGTAAGGTGCGTACGCGACAGCGCATCGCCGATTTTTCAGTAAAAACTTGGCCGACGCAAGTCCAAGAGAGCCTCGATGCGACAACGCCCAGCCACTCTTTTTCCAAGAATCGTTGTCTTTGCAGTGGGAAAAGATCGATTTGAGTTCGCGGCGAATCAAAGAACGTTTTTCCTCGCAGTGTTCCCGTAGCGCGGCAGAAGAAAACTGTCTCGACGACCGTACGATCCCTTATCAGCAGCGTTCAGTGCAGCGCTATATGCCGTTGCGCGTCTTATAAATTGCGAGTGAGAAGCCGCGATTTCGCGACTCGCGCCGAAACCGAGATCGATCGTAAAATCATCGCAAGCTGATTTCCAAAACGTCATCCGGCATTATAACACGTTTGTCGCGAAAGCGCGCGAGCGTAACGCGGCATTCGTTGAAAATTAGCCAAGGCGAGCGACGACGACGTCCTCCGGGCGAGACTCCGCGTTTCGCAACTCACTTGGCTTCCTCGCAGCGAGAAGTGACGCGTCAACAGCCGCGCAGTCTACGAGAACGGCGAAAGCCCTCGGCACAATCGAAAGCTGCAAGGTCGGCCTCGCGCTAACGGCGGCTGCCTGTTGAGCGAGAAGTTCGTCTCGCCGGCCCGGCTGGTGCGGCACTGTGAGTCACAGCGCTGACGCCGACCGTCGACCCCCCCCCCCCCCCCTCCAATCGACCACTGCGACATATGCGCGCTCGCTCGCGCGGATATGCTTACTTGATTCTTCGATCACTAGTGTTATTTATTTGTTAGTTAACTAATCACTAGTGTTTCATTCTTTTATGTTTCTCTATTATTTATCAGGTTATTTTAACCCTTTGCATGCCAACTTGGATATTCTAATGGGCAAGAATAAGTCATGCTGTTTAAAATGAACTATATATGTACATAAATATTCATTAATAAATAAAAGTAGAACTTTCACCCATTTCTCCACATAAACCAATGAACCTTTACCCATTTCAAGATAAATTGTCCAGAATTGTTAATTCAACCTACGATCGATAAGCTATTATACTATTATACAACATTAAACTTTACATACTAATGTATTAATTTCAGTAATCGTATGCATTTTGTTGCTACTATGAAAACACCCATGAATACTCTTCAAATTTAACGGGATCAATATTCTGATAATTAGTTTCCGTTGCTCGCATACTTCTTAATTTATTATGTACACATGATATAAATTTTTTTCCCCTATTTTATCCTATTCACTTTCTCTCTTTCAGTCTAATTTTAAGACAATGTTAATTTGAGTATCACAGATGCTTAAAATTAACAATTTATAATGATAATTTCAAAACATAACGTCTTGTATTCTCAAAGTGAATTATTAACGGCATTTTACATTCTTGCAGATTATTATCCATGTTAATTATTTAGAAATTGCATTGACTGTTGAAAAATAAATCGCACACTTCTAGATATATAATAAGAATATTTCAAAGTATATGAAAATTCAAAATCTCGCGCTCTTTTTTAGTACAATCAATGACAATGCTGGATGACAGGCTAAACATCTTTTTTTTCAAGGCAGAGAATCGAAGATAAAACAAGTGACACACTTTTTATCTTTCTTGACTTACTTTGCTGGCAGCGCGAAAGTTGCGCCTTGTGCTTTCTGATACAGAGCTGTCGTATTGCTTTTCGATAATTGTTTATCATAAGCTTCGAACAATACTGCTTAGATATGATGACATTGCGGAGTATTAAAAGCTACGGCTGACATTGAATGTCGAGGTGTCAAGTTTTACCTAATGTTCCCCCAGAGTTGGAAAATTAGAAAGACAAAAGAGACAAACTAGTTGACGGGGTTTTCCTTCTATTTCAGTAAATAAAATATTAAAAAATAACATTTCAATGAACATGCATTGTATGCTGCTGTTAATGAAATGATAATAATGATCGCACAGGAGTCTTGAATGGCATAGCGCAACTTGCTAACTTTAAAACTGAAGGAAAAAACTAAAATATTTTGAGAATTTCGCGCACGTTTTAATGAAATTTGATATCAGTCGCAGCCACGTTGGACAATAAGCAGGATGAGTAGAGAACGACGGAGCAATAATTACGAGGCAACGCTAAATGTTTCTTTAAGACTTTTTAATGTAAGTTAATTTTTATTATACAATTGTCAGTTGTCTATTATCAAGGAAAGTATATTCATATGCATGTACAATATATAGAATCTGCGAGATATAGCTTGATACCATTATTTCACTCTCTTTCGTCAATATTCTTCGATTTTGTTTTCACTCAATCACACACGCATGTAATTATCTATAGTACGTATACATATTTATATGCATGTGTGTTTATGTAGTTTCTGGTTTCTGTATTGGTAAATGTGAGTTTTTGCACGGTGACGCAAACTGCTGAGAAGAGCGTAAAATAACCGTCTGCGCTGTCAATGTGAAACCCGCGATCGTTCTTTTCTAAAATTTACTTATCTCTTTAGTTTAGCTAGTTGTCTTCTGAAACAAATGGCCCCGCTCGCCTCGTCCTCCTCAGCCTCAATTCGTAAAATAGTCCAGAGGTAGTCGATTGAGGACAAGTTTTAATTTCATCTATACTTGTTTTGTTAAACGCCTTGATATTTTTTTAACGCTCTATCAAATCGACTTTGTTTTTTTCAAACTTTTTTCGTTTCGCTAACAATAAAAAACGTGTTTGTTTGTTATAAATAATCGATTTTTTGTAATTGTGTACAATGCGCGCCTTATCGGACAATCCTCGAATCTGCAGACTCAACATTTGATGTGTTTTTTTTCAACGTTTTCGTCTTTTATTATTTTTTTTTGTACGTTTCGTCGTATTTTTTTCTTGAACTAGATACATTTATAAGGCTAAAATATATTTGTATATAATGTAATACGAATACGAGAAATAACGCTTACTATTTTCCATAATCAAATCTCACTGCTAATCTAGCAACAGTAGGCGTATGAGAATAGCATAATAACAGTCATAAATATCAATTTTCTTCATCAATAAGTTTATAACAAGCGATTAATGGAAGAAATAATAACATCTATAAATATAATTTAACAGTTAGTTGTTGCAATAGAAGTATAACTATATGCGTATTCAACGGTTACACATATATACGCACATATTTACGTACAACGTTCTTTTTCTGTTTCATAAGAAAATAGCATTGCATTATAGTTGAAAAACTTGATAAATGTAAAGTACATAGCAAATTCTACGAAAAATTTATTAACAATCAAAATCTAATGTCGTAGTCGTCAATAGAAAATTTGAAGAATTTGTTTTCATTTTTCACGTTCGAATGCTTACGCACTTGCGATTCAAACAGCAGATTCGAGATATCACTTTGAGCCGCATCAACTCTATCAAATTATTGACCAGGCATTCGATTATTTTTTGTTCACACTTTAAATCATTCTTCTCGGCTGATCGATCAATCGATTAACACGACGTCGCTGGAACGCGCATTTTCATTCTAATACGTCAAATCTCATTGCTACATGCAGATTTCAAATATACATATTGCTGCTCCCACCTAGCGCGCCTCGCGAATCCAGTCTAACGCATCGATAGCGCACTTTTTTTCTAGCAGTGTTTTCGAATCGCAGCCATTCCGTGTTCCTTCTACATATTGATATGCACGATACGCTCTGCCGTAAAAATTGCTTTCCGATAATTGAAACGCAGACATCGTCGTCGCACGCTGTGTAAAAATACTCGAACGCACTCTTTCGCATCGAGCCGAGTACAATTTCAAAGGGAACGCGTGGTTATGTAGTTGTCGAATAGGCCTGATAAGTGATTGTATACAATTGTGAGTGAAACAAGGATTTAAGCGACTGCTGCCAAGCTTTATGCAAAGGCTTTTTTTTCTATTACTGACATTGCCTTCAACTCATAAACTATGCTGGAAAAATATAATATATACAATAAGTAATCGCGCGTGTTAATTAAGCGTCGATCGATCGTTCAAAAGATGATATTTAACGAAGAATTAAATAGCACACCGAAGGACGGCTTACGATCTTTTCTTCTGTTAGCAGAGAATCTCGCAGTAAACTGCATTAAAAAAGTAAAAAAGGGAAAGTAGACGCGCGCGCGCGCGTGTGTGTGTGTGTGTGTGTGTATACGTGTGTTTACGTGTGTGTCTGCGAAGTTCCCCCAAAGAAGCTTGCGTTCTCATGATTTTTTTTGTTCTGTCTTCTTGGATATTGCTTGTCGTCCAGCACTTCATTTTTACATTAAAACACTCTCAAAACGCTTGCACTCGGTGTGACAAAATTTTTATTTGTTTTTTTTACATATATATATTTATAGATCCAGCTCATACATATATAGACATACTAGTACGCGCATAGGTATATCTTTCATCATCCTCTCATACTTTCTTTTTCGCGGTATCATCAGCTCTAGTATAATTTTTTGTATTTCTCTACAATACATTTACAAGCCTCTGCGTAAATACAATAATGTACAGGTTTTTTTTACGTGCGTCACACTTTTTTTTGGTTAATTGTAAATGCACAAGTCGTCGTCCTCTTGGTCACAATTTGCTCTATTGCCGTTACAGTGTGACCCAGCGTGGCTCTTGCTTACGTATATTCCGGCAAACTTACACTGATAGTCGGATTTAGTATGATCTTACGAGTTGGGTCTCGCTATAAAACCGTTTCTCACGTCCATCGAGATCTAAACTGATTTAATGTGAAATCTGATGTTTGCAATTGTTATCAACAATTAATCTTGTATCTATTTTCTAAGTTCTGCTGCTATGTGTATATCAGCTCTCGGCTCCCTTTACATTCTCTCTCTCTCTCTCCTTGTCTCGCTTTCATGCTTCTCTACACTTTGTTCCTCTCATCTTTTTGTTTCTTCGATTGTTCGTGTCCGAAAGTCGGACGCGTTCCCCTCAACGTGTTTGCCTCTCGGTTCATTGAGTATAAATAAAGTTTTTCAAATTTTCAAATAACTATCGCCAGCTAATCTAATTTATCACCTACTCTACGCGACCTATGGCGTATCAGTGCTCATGCAGATATTTGTCTGCAGCCTTAATTATGTAGACTTGGTTTTCAGAGAAATCGCCAGAATCTAATCTGCGGTCCCTTTTCGTCCGAAAATCTCATAGAAATGCGCTCAAATAATAAATAGATTTATATCATTAAGCACTGCGTCGTCGTCTCTCTCAGTTTCAATAAATTTTCTTAATTAAATTTATACTTTAGAAGATCGTTGTGTTATTGTTGTCACTTTAAACTAACTATATAATCTTTAATAAAGTTTTGCGCCATATTTTTCAACACTTGATACAAGAACTCTTGGTTCCTATATTATATAAGATGCGTCGACGCTAAGAATATTATTAATGGTTACTGATAATTAGAAGATGCTTAATATAACTATAACAATTGTTATTGTAACCCTCCGCCATTCGGCAAACGCTTGCTGGTTCATTGCGTCGCTACGGGACATGTGGATTTTACATTACTTGGTTCGTTTTAATCGCGTTAAACCGTACAAAAAGCATATAGCAACACCGAACGCTCGAAGCCAAGTCAACAATTTTCTTAGTTATGCGCTTCTTTTGTTCTCTAACTCCCTTCAGCAATGCGATGCGCAAACACGCGCGTATACAATGAGACAGAAACCTCATCGGACATCGATGCAGAAAAACAAACGCGATTTTACGCATTCTAGAGCAATAAATAATCGAATGAATGAACGAACGTACGAGCGGACCAATGAATATGAAATGAAAGTAATGACCGCGGCTCCTGTCTTTCGCAATTGGCACGTGCAAGCGACGACTGATAACGGCGCGGTTTATCGATAAGCGTACGTCCCGAGAAAGCAAATAAAAAATAATGATTTATCGGCAAGTGCATCGGTACATCGGGCACAGTCGTATTCAAGCGGAATAGAGAAGAGTAAGCCGACAAATAATGCTTCGCGTAACTTCGACGAGCTACACAGATAAATCCGATATGCATGTGAAATCAATGAAGGAGATACAGATCAAAGGCACGTAAAAACTGACCCGGTCCTTGCCTTGTTATTATCAATCGACCGATGAGTCTCTAAATGTAGATTTAAATTACTTGTTTGGTTCATTGCAGATTTGCTTGTTTTACGGATATATCGTCCCTCCCGCTAAAGAGAGCGATCGAGAGAGAGAGAGAGAGAGAGAGAGAGAGAGAGAGAGAGGATCAAGAGGAGCAGTACTGTTGCCGTTATTATTAAGGATATCGGCAAACTGCGTATAATAGAAAATTAAGCAGCAAAGTCCGTCCTTTTTACGCAAGACGCACAAGAAGAAAGGAAGAAAGGAAAGACATTCAATGCAAATAACGATCTATAAGGACGGGCTTGAAGCAAGAGTGCTGAAAAAGACGTTGATGGATTCATCGATCATCGTCGATTAAACGTGAACGGGTTGTAGACGCGCGGAAAGAACAATAACAAAAACGGAGAGTGCAAGTAAACGCAGTTAATCGACTCGGTGTGAAATTTTTCGAGATATGTGTTAATTATTGTGTGTCCGTCGCTCACTCACGGAATACCGAATGAACGAGATGAGGAATATGTACCAATCTACGAGATGAGAGAGAGGGAGAGAATTGCCGGTCAGGTCTAGCCGAGTCAAGTCACAGAGAAAGCGAGGGAAAAGCTCGAGGAGAATAAATAGGGACAGACGCTAGAGAAGAGTCGCTGTGGAGCAGGACAGATAGAGGAGGCAGAGAGTGGGTTGACGCAGTGGCGAATGACGACGATTACAAGGGGGAGGATGAGGATGCGATCAGTTTTCTCGAACCGACTCGACAGATCTGTATCGTGTTGCGTGCAGGACAGAAGGTGGATGTTCGTCGTGGCCGCTGCTTACTTAAGAAGCTGGTGGGCTCGCTCGTTGGCAACTTGTATCCTTGTCTCGTTGGACTCTCCCTGCAAACAATAAGCGCAAACGGGTCGTTGAGAGATCGACAAAGAGCGCAAGCTCGCGAACACCACATCGAGATTACCAAAGGCTAAGTGTGGGGAGGAGGCGGTTGCTGACTGGTGGGATGGGACACAGGACGACTAAGTATAGATCTAAGACTACGACAACTACATCTAAGACAGACAGACAGATAGATAACTGCCCGTGTAGATAGAAAGAGAGATAGATTTGTATAGGATACGCACCTTGTGTCGATCGTTGATAAGTGTGTGTAAATAGAACAACAAAGTAAATATAATATGGGCATATTGGATTAATATATCAAGTGGTTAGTTGTCAGCTTTTCTTTTGATTGCTGGCAAGGGTGGATACGTACAAAGTATACACATATAGACAAACAGACAGACAGACAGACAGACAGACAGACAGACAGACAGACAGACAGACAGACAGAGATAACCTAATGTCATACATATACATAATATTAATACACAGAGGCGCTAATATATAATAGACGTCGTAGTGCAGGCGAGTATATTATATCTTGGTCGTTGTTTTCTGTATACAACAATGTACTGAGTAGTAGTAGTAGTAGTAGTAGTAGTAGTAGTAGTAGTAGTACAAGTAGTAGTAGAGTTGTTATTGTATTTTGCTGTCGGACTGAGTGGACTAGTGGTGGTGAGTTCGAGAGAAAATGGTGGGACGGGAGGTGGGCAGAGTAGGGTCTGGGGACAGTTGCGGAGGCAGCTGGACATAGAACATGAGCAAAGAACATCGAGCATGAGAGATGCCTGACCTTGCGATTGATCCTGTCGATCTGGCGATTCTGATTCTCGAGCTCGCTGCCCATGTCAATGGCCATGTTCCTCAGATTGCCGATCATCGTGTTGACCTGGCCCATGTTGTCCTCCATCTCGGTCTCGCGCGCGTCGTTGGTGATCTTGCCGATGTAGCCGCCCTGCGGGCCCAGGCCGTTACGCTCGTCCATGACCCGCTGCGGCTGGTTGTTCACCACCTTGCCATCGTCGTTGCCCTTCCACGTGCCCTCGTCCTCCTTGAAGCTCGCGCCCCTAACGTGTCACCCAATGTATCCAAACCAACCACAGCTCGGTCCTCTCTGGCCCTGGCCCCATCATCACGCACGCACACACGCATACGCTCGTCATCACGCACTCGGACTCGCCGCTTTACGTACTTGTTGCACGGCAGCACGCACAGCCCGCAGCACTTTTCCATGCCCGTCAAGTTCTTCTCAGCCTCCTTCATGTCGGCGTTGATCTGGTCCATGCCCTCCTCGATCCGGTCAAGTTGCTCTGTTCACCAATCATCACATTTGACTTTTTACTGATCATTAGTGGGGCCGAGCCAATCGCCACTCTACGCAACCGGCTGGCGGACGTGCAGGCACGTCGCACACTCGCAAACAACGACAACCGACGGCGGCAGGTTGCGCGCCGAGGCCGACGCGGGCTCCGTGCTCGGAGTAGTCGCCTCGGCCTTGGCGCGCGACGCTGCCGCCCAACCAAATCACGGTCAACCTGCAATCACCTTCGACTAATAGAGTGAGAATACAAGCCAGATGTGAAAAGAAAAGAAAAAGTTATGCGCGACAACCAAGTGATGCGTTACATTCGAGCTACTTGATTAGAAACTAAAGGCGAATATATTGAAGAGTTGTAAGTATATGCATGAATATTAAAAGAGGTCTGAGCAGCGGTCGTTAAGGTGTCAGTGAGCATGAAACAGTATTATTATGTTTTACTATCTCTTTCATTGGTTTTTTTTTTCTTTCTCGTTAACAAAATTTTACAATTGCCATTCAAAGCTCATCAGTTTTCAATTTTATTTGTTGATCTTTGTTTGCCTACTAAGACGTTTTTCAGTGAAACTTCAAACAAGAGCTACTCATATTCGTTTGTTCATTCAGTTGGGAAGTTAAGAGCTTCAGACTAATTTACGAAAATAACGAATTATGACATTTTCAATATGACTTCTTTTTACCCTTTAATTATTTTTTAACTATTTTTTAACTAGGTCAAGGAAAAACGTATTAAAGAAAGTGAAAAACAAAATAAAAATTTCGTGCTCCATTCAATCCTACACGCAGTGCAAGAATCAACTGTATGAAAATTTAGGCAAGTCTATTGATAAATTAAAGAGCCGAGAAAAGGAAAAGTAAAAAGAAAGTTCCGACGTAACGTAGCAAAGACGTTTGGGCATCGAGATGTTCTTTTCAGACAAAATTGCGCATAGAAAGAGATAAACATATGTCGGCTAGAACATAATATGCTGTATAAGAAGATTGGTATATATAATAGAAGTTAGAAAAGTTTAAGCTAAATATTGCTAGAAATGGCTTACCGCCTTGTTCGTCCAGCATAACGAGGGTTTTCATCCCGACTTCGTGGCTCTAAACAGGCACAACCGAGCAATGACAGAGAGAGGCATCATTATCATTTATTCGGCATGAGAAAAACCAATTTTTTTATTATTATTATTTGTTTTTTCAAGAGAACAACTCGTCGCGCGATCGCCTGTATCGCCTCGAGATTCCGCTGCATTCTTAGCTCCTTTCTCGTGTCTTTTGAAATCCTTTTTCTCTTTGTCTAACTCGTGCTTCGGAAAAATGCTTTTATTAAATTCAATGATACTTATGTGAAACGCCGAAACGAAATCAAAACGAAAAATCGCGTGCAATCAAAGAGGCTTGGCCAAAGCGCCTCGAGTGTCTCTTTATTCTACCTTCGTAAACTTTCTTCGTCCATTTCCCGATGGCTCGTAATCGACAATTGAAATTTATTTACATGACATCGATTATTACGCAGCGACGAACCCGAGTATTTTTACAATTGACAACGTTTCTTTGAAAATCAATTTTAGCAACAATCTATGCACAAGTACAAAAATCTTTCTTTTCGGATTGCTTTAAAAAATTTGATTATTTTCATTTTGAAGCTTGACTACTAAATACTAGAAGGAGCTAGCAATAGTAATTAGTCTTTGTGGACAAAGTAAGACAGCACCACAGATTCATTCAGATTAATAAGTAGAAGAGGAATAGGGACAAGCAATCGGGTAGAGATAATCTAAGAAAGGATTATATGATTGTTAAGTAGTCATACACGAAAATGTGTAATAAGCAAGCGTAAGATATGTTCATAACAGAGGTTGTTCGGGGTATATTAGGGGCTGGAAGAACAGTTTTTTCGTTCAGTTGATGAGCGTGTGCAACTGTGTAGATTTCTTTTTGCATTGAAAGGGCGCTGTTGCGTCGGTCATACACACACCTATGCAACTACATCATGGTATTTATAATATTGGGAATTCCCATACCGCATGCCGTTATGCTTGACGCTGAATGTATTTAGTTTGTTAATTTGATATTATTACCAGTGTACACATTCCAAACTGGCTGATTAGCTAATTTATTAGTAAACTTATAAATATATTGTTCTCGGTTAATTCGATACAGAATTTCTGTCAATCATTTGTCGCTTACCCCCTTGATGGTCTAGCATTGTCAAAGTATTCGCACCAACTTCTTCGCTCTATAAAAACAATGTTTTTCATATTGATAGTGGAAAGTGGTTAATCAATTGCTTATTCATAGTAAATAATATGTCAATTCAGATCATTGTTCTGATAAAGTTCAAAAAAAAGGTGGATTTATGGGCACCTATTTTCACTTTGACGATTTCTTCATATTTATATAAAAGATTGATAGTTACATAGCTCAATATCAAAATATTACCAATGTCGACATCAGTAGTTGCGTATTTCCGCTTCGATCCAAAATAATTAACCAAATAATATTGAATTTGAAAAAGCAGTTTGCACTATGATTAGTGGCTTATAAAGCACTACTTTCCTTTAAATTTTTAGCTTGTTAAAATAGTCGTTGCAACTTTTTGTACCATAAAAAATTACTTAAATGAAAATAAAAAGTAAAAAGTAAGCGAAACCACCGCTAAGTTTGAAAAACTGCTACTGCGCGTGAAAAATGAATTTATATATGGAGTCTACATTGCTATTTTTCCAGTGAGGGATTGTAATGCTCGCAAAAATTATCAGACCAATAATGAGAAAAATATTTATAAAAAGAACACTGTGATTGAATGTAAATAGTATATTCGATAAGATCCACCAGAGCTAATTTTTGAAGCAATTATATAGCCTATTCAGATAATTGAAATTCTAATTTCTAAGATCGTAACTTCGGAGACCGAGGCGCAGATAATACTATAGAAAAACTGCTGCATTACTGCAAAAAAATGTATGTACAATGTAGGTATGCATTTTACGACCAAATCAAACCAATGTAAGACGTTTTACAACTATTGCCAAACGTCTTCTATTAAATAGCTTCAAGTTTAAAGTATATTGTTAATGAATTAAACTATGGCTAAACGAATAGACGAAACGAATAAATAAGTTACAATTGCATAAGGAAAATAAAAGTTGTCTCAAAATAAAGCAACACATACAGAAGCACTTGATAAAGCTACAAATGTATTTATGAACACACTTTATGTCAACAGTCATGTGTAAACTAACGGACTAAATTTACAAGCTCACGTAAGGGAAAGTATATGTTTAGTTTGATCTGAGAAAGTCAGATTTATTTTTTACTTAATATTACTTTACATGAATATGGGTTTTCTATCTAGTAAATTATTAAGTGGAAACCAATTATTAATTCGATGCAGATTGTCCTCTTTTACGACATATTCCCGATTTAAGTTGTCAGTAACTACAAGCAACATAGTTCTGAGTAAAAAGTAATAAATATAGACAAATAAAATAAGCTTTACTGACAAAAAATTTTTAACGAAAAATGAATTAATCATTGTTCTAAAGTCTACAACTGTAAAACTAAATAACGTAAATTTCGCAATAAGCACAAAGCATGGTGCAATGAACACATGTATGAACTTTTTGCATGACAGTTTTCTCGATTTTATTCAAGCTTATCGATTTAACAAGCCAGGTGTACTATAAATTTCAGTAGCTTTCATGAAGTAGCTCATCTCCTATATTTGTATCTTTGTATCTTTTGGTTGTTTTTTTCTCGGTGAATCAAGCCATGAAATCGTTATAATGGACGCACGTTTTTTACATGAACTCGTGAAAATTTCGTTCGCTAAAAATATCTTAAACTGATATTAATAGAACAATAAAATTCTTTAATGACCCTGTGTAACTAGGAATTTAGTAATATCACAATTCCCTCTTCCATCATATTGTAATGTCATGTCGAATGTAATGTAAAAAATTTTTTTTTAAATAATATTTTAATCTGAAAAGAAATCCCGCTTGGATTGGAAAAATATATGTAATCTTTTATCATATAGTTGAAAAAAACTCATAATACAAGATCAAAGAATAAGCATTCATTGTATGAAGTAAAATACAAGAATGCACGATGTCCGTGGTACTATTGAACAGAAATTTTATAGAATGTAACGGTTAATATAAAATATTTCATTCATCAGTATGAATGTATTTTTATAACTGAAGAATTAACTGACGCTTACCAACACCTTATTAACCAACTAAACTAATGATTAGCAATATATAGATTGAAGTACGGAAAGTTGCACAAAATTAATTCTTCTAAATATAAATTAAAGAATTGTTTTGTGAACTGATTGGATAAGAAAATAATGGGGTGCAATACATGCATGTTTGAAGAAGGAAAAAAATCAACAACTAAATGGTTTGATTATGTTTATCAAATTACATTTTGAATATTTTAAGCAAGCGACTCTACTTCCTTTCATGAATTGACTGTAGTCTAGAAGGATTGCGCTATATTGGGAAAAGTTGAAAATGATAAATTATGGATTGCAGAAGATGACAATAATTTAAGAAGTTAACCCACAAAGAAATTAAAATGATGAAGAACAACAATATATCAATGTAAAAATATGATAACAAAACAAATACTGATTTAAAAGCAAAATAACAAAACAAAGTCGTAAGGTGGATGTAAAGTTTACAAATAATACGAGAAAACATAAACTGAATTAAGAAACTAAAAATAGTAATAATTGGTGTTTGTAAACTGATATTCAATTGAGAAAGTGATTTAGAGCGGATTGAAAACTCACCTCCCTGGTCATCAAGAGCGACCAGAGTGCGGATGCCAGCCTCCTTGCTCTACATAGACAGACAGAGGCAGCGGCAACAACACACACAAAAAAAGATAACCACCACCAGTGTTAGATTGAGTAGTAAGTTTAACATGTTTAAATTAGTATATCAAGTAATATTAGTAAGTATTCGTAAAGGTATTGGGTAAGTATAAGATTTTTTTTATGTATATCAATTAAAATGACGACTCCGAGGAGCAAGTGTGCAAAAAATAAGGTGAACACTTCGCAAATGTCGATGATATTCAATTTCGAACATTATTATATTTCGTGTTATATTTTTCTTTCACGATCTATAAAACATCAAAAACGTTGCGACGATAATTAATCGCCATAACGTATGTTTAAACAAAAAAAAAATTATTTCAAGGCATCTGTTATAAAATACACTTGTGCATCAGAAATTTACATTCAAACTGCAGCGAAATTTAGATACAACGATATTTATATTTTGTCAATACATATTGGTAGTTGCTATGTAAGTTGCTGTTGTCATCAATATGATTGTTGTTTATTGGTGACTGGTGCTGTATTTTTGTTGATTGTACATGTGCTGTATTTTGGCGTTGTACGCTGTCGTTGCGTGTTGACGTTTTGCATTCAATCCATTGTATTTATTCGTTTCACAATCATTAAATTTGCAGAAATACAACAGTTTGTCACGCAAAAATAAATTTACCACTAAAAATTAGAAAAGCTTTTAATTATCTTCCTTTCTGTTTTTAACTTATGTACATCACATCAGCACTGCGATAAGGAACAGGCTACTTTTTCATATGTGCAAATTATTATTCTAGTTATGTTTTGTAAAATGTCCAGTTTATAAACTCTGGAACAGTTTTTCATGGTGACTCTTATCTGTATGAAATCGGGAAATGTATTTTTAAGCCTAATTAGAGTCATTAGTTGGTAGACTTATAATGTCCAATAGAAAAGACAAAAACGGAACTAGGGGTTTTGTTTCAATCTCTGGAAATATAGCGATAAGACAAAAAAATAATAAAAAAAGCAGAAAAATCTCTCGGCTTAATTTATAATTAATCTTTAAAAAATTAAGTTTTAGAAAGAAATTTGTATTATAATATTCTTTCTCTACTGTGTCAGCGTCAAAATGTAGGTCATACAAACACTTATTTTTAAAAGCTTTTCAAATATGAAATCGCAATTCATGATTCCTTATAAGAATGTGTTGAAATATCTAAATGATGCCTTATGGTTTATAACAAAATTAAAATAATATAAAATAATTTTTTTAAGTATTCGAATAACTATTATGGCCTGTACAAGAATACATTTTATAAAGAGAAGTGATTTTATACAATAAAGAGCAAATGGCGAAAACTCCATATATAATTATAGTCATTACATTTGATGTTTTGATTAAATTATTTTAAAGATATTTAAAATTGTAATATTGTTTCTGATATCGATGCATTTACGTGTGTATTTCTTATAAAAATTTAAGCTAATACTACGTGAGAGAAAAGTAACGTCAATAAAAAGAAACGAAATGAGTTGCACTAATGAGTAAAAAATAAAGTGCACCTTATTTATGTACAGTTGGTGTTTAAAATAATTCATGAAAAATAATAATGCAGCACTATAAATGATCTTTGGATATGAACAAGCATTATTTTGCATAATTTACATATTTCGACATATTTTTTCTAGTCGGAAATAAATGTCAGTATTCATTCCTATTCGCACAGCTCCTTTTTTTGTACAACCACCTACTTACAGCCATTTTTATTTATGTTTTATTAATTCCTTTTTATATCATCTATTAATGTGTATTTTATTTAATTTCGTAGTTTTCAATATTTAACACATTCATAGCGCTCAATATCAGCCACTAACAAAAACAGCAACAGCAACTTTAGCATCACAAAAAATAAATATCGGTTAAAGTAAGTTTTGTGATTGTGTTTGCTCAAATATCTAAACACACACTAATAATCAGTTTTAAATATCAATTAATTTGTAAATTTGTTGGTAATATAATACAAAAGCAACGGCGGAATCCTCGTTAGAAGGAATTTTGATTTATTAGTGATAGATGATTATTGATAGATGATTATTTTAGTGATAAAATTTTCAGAAGAAAAGTATAGACCTTTTTACACTATTATACTTTGGAAAATATTTTGTTATTCGTTATTTCTGCAAAATATCTTCGATAATTGAAGGCTTTCATTGAGCGATGAACCGCATTTGAGCTTCCCATCGAGATTGCCTAAAAAGATAGGTGGAGGCAATTTGATACTGAAGAAGATGGGTCAAGGTTATCGAAATCGTTGCATAGTCTGCCCATATTATTTGACGTCTAACGTAATGCAGCGGAATACATGACAAAGACAGATGAAAAATGATAAATTTACAACATTATTTTTACCGCGAACTGGGAAGGGAATTTTAATTAAAGGACGAGCGAGAACGAGTTAAATAACTCCAATAAATATCTGATATATTTTCCACGATAAAATTTCTACCGAGTCCTTTGCATCAACGTTTTCATTCAATTGTATAAATTTTTTATTTAAAAAATTGCGAGTATGGACAATTTTATTCAGCATTCATTATTATGAAATATCTGATTATTAAAACAAGATTAATGTTCCAAAATTTTTAAATAGGAAATTTTTTACTTGAATGTATCGTATCGCATTAGTATAGTTGTTACGTTGTGTTTGGAAACTGTTGGGGATATTCTGATAATTATAATGAAATTTTGCGTGCAATTCAACAAACGCTCACGCGTGCAATGCATCGCTGTAATTTTCACAATAATCTTCGTGCGTTAATTTCAAAAAACAAAAAAGAAAAAAAAACACTCACACACACATTTTAACCGGAAAGCGTGTGTTTGAAAAAAATCGTAAATTCGAAAATGTACTCTTTCTAACATCAAACACTGACGCTGGCCAAAGACAAATACATAAAATAAACAGATGTATGCGCGTCCAAACTACTTTTGACAAGGAAACAGAACCACTAACCGTTAGGTAAATATGTAAAAAACAATATACTTTTCAAAATAATCTAACTGTAATGTAACCTCAACTATATTTACTGTTTTAGATAACTGAATGTAATCCATTAAAATCCAATCTAATTAAATTTTGATAAATTCATTACGAACGGAAAAATGAGGTAATTTTGTTCATTTCAAATAAATACAAAAGTAACCGAGATGACTGTAAACATGGAAACTAGCTAATAAGGTTACTTGGGCGACATAATTTTCATTAACGACGCTTCATTGGAGATTGAAATTTACACGACAATTTCAAAACTATCTAAAGGTAATTTGAATGAAAATAGATGGATTTTTTAGCTTTATTTTATAGGAACGAAAAATGCCGTTAAATTTGATCTGGTCGTGTGTAAAATGTTGTTTTCAATACGAACCAGCATTGCATCGAGTCCGTAGTATCTGTCAAAATTAGAATCATTAATCAACTTTAACTACGCATGTTTCTTTGCTCTCGCTGACGCTCGCCCTTTCTACGCCAAGAAAACATTGCGAGGCCGAGTGAGCTTTCGGATGGCTACACTAACAAGAGGACTGAGCAATGTCGAAAAGAACGAGATTATCGCGAATGTTTTCAAGAATCGTGCAGCGCCGGGGCAAAGCGACGCCGCGCTATCGCCTCGACGAACACGAGGCACACAACCGAGCGCGCAATCGGTAATTTTATACGGGAGGTGGACAATAAAACGGAGAATGCGCCGTCGCAGACTAAGAGTAGAGCTGAGCGACAGAGGACGCATGAATTTTTCCGGGAATCGCGGAGGCTCTCTGCTCCACTTTCAGCCACTCGTACTCGTACATAATCAATGCGACGGTCGGAGGGCACAATATAAACATGTCAGTGTGCGAGTGTAAGATGAAGGAAAATTTGACGAATCAAGGTGATAGTGAAACGGAGAGATGGCAGACAAAAGAGGAGGAAAGAGAGGCGCAATATGTGCCGCTCTGCGATGTGATCGAGCGTGGGCCGGGGAACGAAGGCAAGCCGCGGACCAGAGAGGGAGAAAGCAAGGGAAACAATTTGTTAAGTTTTCCTTCCTCTCTTTCTCTCCTCAATCATGTCACTTGCTCCTGCTCTCGGCGCGCATCTGCCTCCACGATCTTCTTCGTTATTTTTCTCGCTCTCCGAGGCCACGATGGTCCCGTCTGACGTCACCGCGAGGACAACAGGGGCTACTCGTGATAAGGGACAGGAAAGATAGAAGAGAAAGAGAAGCCATCTCCGGCATTAATCGGTCCGGCATGCAGGACCGATGTCGGATTTTGTTGGTCGGCTGGAGAACGACGACGGGTCGAATGATCAAGTCGACGAGTCGGGAGAGAAGTCACGGTCACGGCCTAATAGTGAAGACAAGAGAAAGGGAAGAAGTGGAGTGACGGTCTCACCTCCTCGCATAGGGCCAGCATGCGCCTGGTGCTCTCGAGCGACTGTGGACAGAACAAATTAATGAGCCAAGAGCATCGGCGACGCGGCGAGGCGGGACGAGCGAGGCTCGATAATAACCTCATCGGTAACTTGTTGAGCTTTGAACTGGAGCTCCTGCAGCTCGGTGCGGGGCGGGCCGGGCTCGGCCGCCTCCGCTGCTGATGTCGGCGCTGGCATCTTCCCTCTGCTGCTGGTTCGCTCTCGCTCGCTGCAAGTCTACGTCGTCAGCACGGCAGAGCTGGCACCTGTGAACGAGCAGCGGCCACGGATCAATTGCGATCAGCGAGTCGACGGACGACCGCGATGAGGCGAGAGAGGACGCGCGTCGTGCTCTGCCCCCCCCCTCTCTCTCTCTCTCACTCTCTCTCTCTTTCTCTGCCACTCTGTCCCTCAAGATTCGTCGCGACGCGAGCGATCGTTCATCGAGCCTGGCCCGTCGTCGTCAGGGTTTTTCCGCCGCGAGGCCAACCGAGCAAGAGAGCTCGCCGAGCCGAGTGTGCATCCGCGCGAGCGAGACGGCCAACTACAATAGAGCAGCCCGCGAGGCGTGCGCTTGCGCGCGTGCACTGCGCGTATAGCGGAAGAGAGCGAAAGGACCGAAAGAAAAACTTGCGAGAATCAATAGGGTGGCGCGAGCGAGGGAGGGCGGCTCTGCGCGGGCGCGAACTCGCGGCCACGTGCTGCCGCTGCTACTGCTGCTGCTGCTGCTGCTGCTGCTGCTGCTGCTGGTACCGTCGTGCCTCCGTCGAGGGCCTCTCCGAGTGGCGCCCCCCGGCCCGGGTTGTACTGTATTCGCGAGCCTACCCACCCACCCCCACCCTCCTGCCGCCCTACCGCTTCTTGTTGCCCCAACCCGTGCAACGATTGCCGTCTTGCGGGGAAGGTCGACGAATGTGGCGAGGACGCAGCTGGCCGACCTCCGACACTCGCGAATGGATCGTCCTGCCGAGATTCACGCGTGCGTGGTCCGAATGGCGGATACGCGATTGCGCCTTACACTGAAATAGCCGGGACTTTTCGGCTACGCAACTCGCCACCCGCTGTATATCTTTATTCCCGCGCGTGACTGAGCTGTACCTACTTGTCAGTACTCCAGATGAAGCTGCGACTTGCCAGCCAGCCCTCAGCTGGTCTGAGTGGAGAAAGAGAGAGAGAGAGAGAGAGAAATAGAGAAATAGAGAAAGAGAGAGAGAGAGAGGGAGATGGAGCCGAGGCGCGCGCCGCCAAGATCACGACTGCCTCAACAGCACGGTCAGCGGAGCAGTGACGGATATGTGCGCGCGCGTGCGTATATATGCGCACAAAGTGTAAGCTCGCGCACGCAAAAAAGCTCAGCGAAAGAGCGAGAGAAACGCGCCGACTCCGCGTGTCCGTCTGTCGCCGGTAGCGCCCCCTTTTGTGCGATAACACCTATATCCTGCCTGCATAGCCTCCTATTAGGCACGCACCACGTGCCCACCACTCCATTTCCACATTCCACGGAATCGTGCTTGCACCCCCCCCCCCCTCCAACTGCGATTTTATTCGGCAAGTGTGCCCACCCCACCACTGCACTTTTACTTTTACTCGAGCGCATACACGCACGGAGCTTCGTTAACTGAGCTTTCTCTCTTTTTTTTATTTTTTAATAACTTTATTGCGACGGCTCGACGTATCGACAGGTCCGCGTTGTTTACAAAATCGTCAATGCACTTGATCTTTTTTTTATAAAAGATCAATAGGATTTGTTTTACGTTTTATTGAAATGGAGGTTTATCTTTTAAAGTCGTCAAACTCGTTAACCGTGTGTCGAATAGTAAGAATCCTGAAAAGTTTACGTATATAAATAGAAATTGATTACGCTGTTACCATCGCAAGCTCTCCCGTTTCCGATGAGTTTTATGGACATGCGATTGTCAAGTGGTTAAGATCATGCAAATAAGTAATGCAACTGCTTATGAAACAACGACATGCGACGTTTCTTCGTACAGTTTCGATCTTTGACGTGACCCTCTTGCAGTCTACTATAGAAAACTGTATACAACTGTTGTAACAATTTAAATTTAAGTGTAAATCGACATTTATGTTAAAATTACGCGAATCTTTTATAGGAATAAAAATCTCATGATTTACCGAGTAGAATCAACGAGTGTCTAGAATAAATAAATATACATATATGTGCATTGGCATTTGTTTATCGTTATGAACATATTTACTTATATCATTAGAAGTGATTACATAACCGATTGGATAATTGGAAACGACAACCGAAGATAAAATAATATTACAAAGACACTTAGTAATGATAATTTACAACAACAAACAAACAATATCATTAAAAAATATACAAGTGTGATAATATTGGGGTTACCTCTGGATCAATTGTAACTGAACAAAAGAACAAAGCAAGAGTTTTTACATGGAATTTTCTAACAAGACACTCAATGAAAAGGAAAGCTGCACCATGCCTGACTAAAATATTTAAATGTCACCCAAATAGCTGCTGAGCCGAAAAATTGAAGACCACTAAATGAAAATTTTTCTTCTCCATATCCTGTGACCCTGGCAAAGCACGAAAAGGGCTGCGATTGTTTATTTTCGGTGGGTACGTCAATGAGATTGTTTAGTCACTACTATCCATTAAAATTGAAAGCTCGCTGGAGTATTCAGCGCACTCATTGGGCATGAAATGAGCCATTCGTTATCAAACGTTTGAAAAGTTAGCGATCGGCTTGTGCACTGCTATCTGCGAGCATTTGTCAGGCATGCGCGCCCACGACTGTATGTGTACTGACAACACATGGTAATTTCATTCCGTTAAAAGATTATCTCGCTCTCCTTCGGGTAATTATCGCAATTTTGTGCCTTTTGATTGGTCATTTCTCGCGACTTCTAAATAAAATTGCATGCAAATGGATTCGACTCGTCTGTTCCTGTTCCTTTAGTGTGCGTGCAACGTAGGTGAACCTATTCACGATGGTTCTGATAGTGCTATTTTTAAAGATGAACATTTCATTACGGAACTGCCATTGATTCTCGATACTTGTTCGTCATCATTTTGAACGATGCAATTACGATGATGTTGTCCGAAATTATTAAAAAAATACAATTATCAGTGAAGCTCGGACCATGAAATTTTCATTGGAACCTCTCTCCGAAATCCGAAAATTAGAAGTCTACAGAAAAGTACAAAATAGCGATGTCCTTCCCGAAATATAACAAGAGAAACTAGATGACCGATCTACTCGGATAAAATACGCTGTGGACAGTAAGTAGACCCGTGTGAATATCCCCCAGTAATTATTTACATAAACAGAAATACCGACGCTTTAAGTTTTTGTAAATATAGACATCTGAATGGTAACATGTGTTGCCAGATATGTCATTCCTGACATGGTTCTTCAATTGGTATATATATATATATATATATATATATATATATATATATATATATATATATATATACACACACCATTTATATATATATATATATATATAAACACACATGAACACGCGTGCGCGCGCTCTTTTCTTTCACTTTCGAAGGCGAGGTCATAGGGATGGGGGCAGAGCAAAGCGAAAAAGGTAAAAATTAGGGCGAAAGATTAAAAATTAATCGATAGGTTAGCTGCAACGAGAGGGTCACGTCACTATCTTTCCCACCCACTGCAGCAGTCAGAAGACACGAGAAAATAAACATGCAACGTGAGGATCCACGTACGAAACGTAAAGGACACGATCTAAAACCTGCGAAGTGTACCTATATCCTTAAACGACATGTCCCCAGCTACTAAAAAGCAGCGCGCGCATGTAAGGCCGCATCACATAGCCTTGATCTGTACGCGTACCTATATGTTTCGATGAACTTGGCTTTGATATTCGTTCGACGACAAACGAAAGAGCACAATAAAAAAACACACAAGAGACCGTCCTCTCGAAGCACCTGTCAAACTGAACGTTTATTAGCTCGCAAAACTCCAAGCTCACCTGCTTACTTTCACCAGTAGATCGATAAATCGAAAACTCGTGTGCGGATAACGTATGTGTGTGCGTCTCTCCTCTCTCTCTCTTTCGGTTATCTTGACACACCAAAAATCAATGCCACACTTGACTACGACGAATTCGGATAGGCTACTTCTATTCGCAGGTTCCGGCGGTTAAACTCACCAATTGACTGCGTTCGGCTCGTAAGAAAAGCACAAGAAAAACGGAGTAGACCAATTCACCAAACAGCTCTAAAAGAAGGCCGTTCCCGACTCCGCTGACGGCGAGTCGCGACGTCACGAGGAGCAAACGCTCAACACAGCGCCGTTTCCCTTTTTTTTTTCTTTCTTTAATATGTGTGTGTATTTCGGCGGCAGCTGCTAGTGCGCAAGGCGAACGTCGCTAACTCCCTCTATTGGCACTATTAAAACTAACTAAATACTTCGCCCGTACATACATCTCTCCAGATCTTAATTCCCCAGAGGAAGGGAGTACAAATATTTAAGTTGACACGAATAAATATCGTAACAAATCAAATTACTTGTTAATGTCAATAAACAATATAAAATCCAAAATTAATCTGTAAACGTATCATAATTATGCCACATTTTCAAAAACATTTTTAATATTTATGAATAGTCATGTAGTTCGCATAGCTGCATCTTTCACACATTCTTCCAGTATAATTCATTATATTATTAGACTTATAATGAAACTTAAATGCAAAGTTAATACATTTTTTTTTTCATCTGTATTCTGGAATTTATAATGCAAATATAGTGGGAAGATGCATTAAGTACCGTTATTAAAAAACATTTTTTTAAATGAAGCAATATTATTACAGTCAAAAGAACATATCAAGAAATGCAAAAGATTGTTTATGTGAAAAAGTGTTTGTAATTAGTTTGCCATATATCACAACTCTATTTTTTCCAACTATGAGTTGTATGCGCTGTAATTTAATTCTAATCAGCTACATTTTTATAATAATAGATGGTAGCCGGCTTTAGAGCCACTATAAGTGACAGATAGTCGTCACTTTGTTTATTATTAGGTGTGTGTAGAACAACGGTGTTATGTATGATATTCCTCCGTTTCAGCTTGCAATTGATCCACGCAAATGGCGCCTTCTTCAAATATTATTGTAATTTTTTTAAAAACTTTTGCGATTTTCGGTATGGTTTCATCCATTCCGATAACAATTACTTTCTACTAGTTATAATTATCAAAATAAATACATTGAATCTTTGAATAATAAGTGAATTATAAATGGATAAATATGATCTGCAAAAATATTATGCTTCGATTATGTAAATATGCAATAGTTTATTATATACTTTTACAAAAGATTATTCGAAAAGAGTATGTGTTTAAATTAAACGATACAAAAAAACGTTGTATTTTTGATGTAAAAATTAAGAATGCAGTTAAATGAGCCCCTTAATTCAAATCAATTAGTAAATGAATAGGAGTGTAGCAGTCCTATGTCCATCGCGCGGTTGTCTTATTTTTATATGCTTCTACAAAGGATTATGCGAAAGGGATAAGTATTTAATTAAACTAAATGATACAAAAAAACGTTGTACTTTCGATATAAAAATTTAGAATGCATTAAAATGAGTCTCTTGATTTGAAGAAGAGAGCATAAATGAATAAGAGTGCAACAGTCCTATGTCCATCGTGCAATTGTCTTATTTTAGCTTGATAGTTATTGCCTACTACAGCGCCCGTGTGAGACAAAAGCGAAACATCGTAGCTTGCTGCACGCAAGCAAGAGTTCCGACAGTGAAGTCAGTGCGACTGAACTGGAGTCGACTGACAGTCAATAAATAATCGCAAATTTAACGGCAATTATTAATTGTAAACTTCTGTGAATTCTTGTCTACAAGCTGCAATTAATCTCAATATTTTTAACTGTGTAAGCTTCAGGTAAAAATCAACTCGAATGCTTGCATGCTACTGTTTTTCTTCTTTAGCTATGTCGCTTAGCGTTCAGTAACCGTAACCGAGTCAATTCAGTACAGACTATTTTATCAACCTTTTCTCTTTTACATCAATGAAAAATATACAGTGGCGTCGTAAAGGGGTGATCACATAAGCGAGGGACCTACGCTTCGCTGCTAGGTTAGGCACGAGGTTATACTAGTACATTTTGTTATGTGATATATTGAAGTAGCGAAAGAGAGAGAGAAAATGAATGAGAATGAGAGTGAGTGAGTGACTGAGTGAGTTAGTTAGTGAGTGAGTGAACGAGCGAGTGAGGGAGTGAGCGAGCGAGCGAGCGAGAGAAAGAAAGAAAGGGAACGGCCTAAGTCCGAATCTTAAGCTGGTGCGTCTTGCTATTACGCGTGCAACTGTTCTTTGATACCCATTTAGAATACTTTTTTACATTGTATAAATATTGGATCACAATAAAAATTAAGTAAAATCTTTTGTCCTAAAAAAAAAAAAAAGAGGAAGACGACAATGTTGGCGAACGAATCAGCAATACATAGCTGTCGTCGCTAGTGTCGCATTGTCGTCGCCGCTCTGCCGCTGCTTTCCTCGGACGATGCTCAACGTTGGTGCTTATCTCATTCGGAAAAACGACATGTGCGTTCTGTCGCGATATAAAACAGCATTGAAAAAATAATTGTTCGCGTGATTACATACTACAAAGCAAACAAGACAAATGCCTGTAAGCATATTATCGCATTTACTTTAAATGCCAAGTCCAAATATTCTTTTGCTTGAGTCTCTGTCTTTAGATTGTAGACATCATCTATGCAACTACTTTGAGGTTAGGAAATGCAGTTAGCAGGTTCTTGTGTGCATGAGATTCAATTCCGAATCTAAGAGAGGTTACATTCAAGTCAAATATTGTAAAAAATTTAAATATTCTGCGTAGATAGAGGTTCAAAAGCGTTTAATCAATGAGAATAATTCGAGAGTTTTCAATAAAGAAGCACAAGTGTAGGAGAAAATTTAGCCGGAGAGTGAGCGATATATCGGAACGCGCGTGCGCGCACACATTTACGATAACACGATATATCGTTTTGGAGAGAGTACGAGAGAGCAGCACACGACCATCAGTGAGTGAATTCGAGTATTAGGCGAATCTAAAAATATGTAGAATGTTCGTTGAGGAAAATAGTTTGTCACGCTTAAGATTAGTGGCCAGTTAGGCGATAGATAAAGGGCACCCAGATAATCTGCGAACATAATCAGTTACTCGGGTATGAAAGCAAGTGAAGCAGAGTGAGATAGAGAGCGCATGTAAGGTGGATGTGTGCGTGCATGAGTGTAGCAGCGAAATAGCAGTGTGTGTGCACTGAGCGCTCTCGCGTGTATGAATATTGCTGTGTGCGGAGCCGCGATTGCATGTGCGTTAGTCGTTGTGTACGACGAGAGCATACACAGTTTAACACTATTAAAAAAAAAAATTGTCGACTGACGCTTGTCTGGTGCGGGGCCACCTTTGTTTTGTTCTAGCCTACAGTGTGAGACGCGCATTCGCGAGTAGTAGCAGCAGCAGTAGTGCAGTACGAACGAAAGGAAGCGAGTGCAATACAAGAATGCCCGAGTTGGCGGCGGGCCGTGCAACTCTCTGACAGCGAGGTTCTAACTCAGCTTCCATATCTCACTCCCTCTCCTCTCAGGATCAGTGCCCCCTGGTTCCTTGTACAGCCAGCCCAACCTCATAGTGGGCACAATGCCCTAACCAGTGAACAGCAAGTGAACCAGCCAGAGGGACGGACGAAAGCTTCGCCGCCGCCGCTGCGCACTGATCGCTACTGTGTTTTATAAGAAAAGAGAAAAGGGACTTGTGATCGCGTCGTCGTCGTCGTCGCCGCCGTCGTCGCCGTCGTCGCTCAGCCCGTGAACGCCGTGTGATGAGTGGCGCTGGTGGTGGCTACCGTGGTCGAGGCTTTGGACAACGGGGCAACCGGCCATCAGCCGCCAATGGCTTCGGCGGCAATCGCTTCTCTCATCCCAACCTAAAACAGCAGCATCAGCAAAATCGGCATCCAGCCGGTAGACCGCCACCCCACTCGGACTGGCAGTCGCAGCTACCACCTAGGGACTCCAACAGAGGCTACCAACAGCAATGGAGGCAGCCACCCTACCAGAAGTACCCACCCCGGCAGCAACCCTTCCAGTCCGAATGGGACAGACAGGGCCCTGGACCCAACGATAGGGATCGAGATAGAGAAAGAGATAGGGACAGAGATCGAGAGAGAGAAAGAGCTGAGAAGTATCCCCGCAATGAGCGGTCTTATCAGAACTTCAGAGGCAGGGGCCATGCTTCCAGAGGCCAGAATCAACGCTACTCTGGTCCTGGCAGGCCATATTCAGGTAGGGATTCGTCTCCTTATAATAGTGACAGTGACTCCCCCCCACCCAGTGATAAGCCACAGGAACCTTTACGTGGCTCAGAGGAGGAACGACAACAGAAAATAACTGAAGCAGCAGCCAAGCTCAAAAAGAGTCTATCAAACATTACGGAAGAAGAGAGAGTTAATTTATGGGGCAATGATTTGCAAACGGCTGCTGTACCTACCTCTGCCAGAGTCAATGCTGAGTCCACCAGTGTTGATACTAACCAAGAGGAACTCAAACTCACAGAAGATGATTTCAAAGACATTGGTAGAAGAGTTGAAGCTGATTCAACTACTAAAATTGATTTTAATGAATTCTCTCTATCCACCAAGTCAGTGGTTGAGGATGATGAATTTCTGGTGGACAGTATTGGCCAGCCAGACATGGATGACTTTGGGATGGCTCTCAATGCTCCCATCCCTGAATTTGAAACTGAACAAAGTTTGTCTCAGACTGGAAACCTATCATCGGTGAGCGATCAACATTCTCACTTGGAAGACGAGTCTGCTGCTGGTGATTTTAGCAGTACTCTACAACCAGTAAGTAGCAGCCAGTCAAAGGGCAATGCTGCTGAAGAACCCATCCGTGATTCTGAGATTCCTAACGAGGAGTCGCAGGAAAAAGTTAAACGAGATGATAATTTGCCTACCAAACACAGTAGCAAATCGTCCAAGACGGAGCAGAGTTCCGCAAAATCACCAGCATTTTTCGACCCAAATTTCAGCACAGCAACAAGCACGAACACAATGCCCACGTCGACGACGAGTGCAGTACCCGTGGCTATGTGTCCGCCGCCATTTACCTCTGTTGATTATACGTCCACCACAAAATTCACACCAACACTAGGCTATGCGCCTAGACTTTCAAGCACGTGGCCATCTCCCTTCGAAGATTCAACTCTCGGTAAGTTTTTCGTCGATATATTTTTATTAAATCGTACTCTGTTAAAATGTTCATTTTCAACGTAATTCTATTTCCAGAGCTGCCAGCCAAATTCGATAAACCACCACCGCCTTTAGGTACCGTTCCGAAGAAAACCACATCTACTGATACAAGCAAGAGTAAAAAGGACTCGGAGGTGCTCCAACCGCCACCGGCCTTTGATCCACGTAAACCGTTAGTCAGCAGTAGCAGTGTCACCGAGGAGGTTCAGCAGCCACCTCCTGTCTTTGATCCGCGCCTGTCATTAAGCGAGCGTTCCACGCTTATGCTCTCCAACAATACGAAACCATCAATGGCTCCAACGATGATCATGCCAAGTTATCCACCACATTATATGACTCCGGTCGCGCCAGTCGTACCGCCTCCGGTTGTAGCGCCTGTAGTTGCCCCCGTCGTCCCTCCTGTACCAACCATGAGTTATCCCGGAGTGACTGTGCCACCGCTACCGGTACCACCTATAATAAATCCACCACCGGTGATCAGCAAACCCGCAACACCTGGCAATCTCACCATGAGTTTCGACGAGGATGGTCTCGAGGAAATGCAAGAGGCTATGGAGTTTGCTCAGATGATGGATATGGGCGAGGCCAAGCCTCAGGAACCTGATGAAGTGACGGAAGCAGCTCTCTCGCCACATTTGCCTGCAACGACAGTCAGTCAGGTACCCAAACCCATCTCACCACCGTCAGTGACAACCTCGAGCCTTCTTCCTCCGATTGATACCAGCACAAGTTTGCCAGTCTTAGCGAGTTCCGCTTTACTGACCACGATGCCATTACCGCTATCCACGCAGCCAGTGGCAGTATTAAGCACCGCTATAACTACTGCTGGAATCACGAGCACTACTACTGCAGCACCGAATACCAGCTTGGACATACTCAAAATCTCACAGCAGATACTCATGGACAAGCATACCACTGAAGATCTGCTGAGGAGTACTCAACTGCTCCAAGCTACACAAAATTTGACGGTACCTACTGCTGCTACTGCTGCGGTTGTCAATCCTGTCGCTGCAGTCGTCAATCCCATCGTTGCGGCTGTTAATCCCATTGCTGATATTAAACCCACTCTGGTGAAGCCACTCACTGTTTCCGAGAAAAGGCCAGCTGCTGGCGACGAGGCATCTTGGAAGCAACGTGTGCTCAATCGTTTCCTTAAGATGAGTAGAAATGAAATACGCAACATGCTCAATCACTCCAGTCTAAGGAAATTCGACATTGCTATGAAGCATCTGGTGAAAGAGAAGAAGAGTTCGATCAATCAAGAAATGCGCATTAATGAGGATGAGCGAATCAGGGAAGAAGACCGTGATGAATTTATGACACAGCTAAACGCAATGTTAGATCCCGACAAAACTGACAAGATCGACATCACCAATTTGCCTACAGAATTTATTCACCAATTGAATGCGGTTCTTCAGCTCGACCCTCTTCAGTACGAAGGAGTTCAGCCTGTTATTCAACCGACGTTGACTAATCTTGTCGCTCCTGTACAGCCAATTTCTACCGCGCATCTCACTGTTCCAACGACAACGGAGCAACCTATTGTTCCTATCATTCAACCAGAGGTATGTATCATTATATTACTATGAATAGTCGTTGAATTATTATTTTGCAAAATCTATCAATTCACTTACATACTAAAAGACGTGAAATAATAAATTGGTCAAATTCTACGGATGTTAATTAAATAACATTCACATTTTGTTAAATTATTTTACAAAATTATTGTGAAAGACGTAATGGTCGATAATGAATAGGTGGTAAAAAAAAATCAATATAGAAATTTTAAAAGCGAATTTGCATTCATATCGCATATGTTTAAAGATACTTGTAATTGCAGGCGACAGTCGTCAGAAATGTACCGGATGTAGCTGCAACATTAGCAGCACACCAGGAGCGTCGACGAAAAAAGGCTGAAGCGAAACTTGCAGCTGAAGCGCACCATGCGCAACAAAAAGAAAAACGAAAGATTCATGTAAAAGTTATTCGTGAAAACCATAAAGTACCAGCGTCATCCGCCTACGAACAGCAAGCAGCGCTAGCTAAGCATCATTCCAAGTCAGTAAGGAATCGTATGACTTCGACTGCCACGCAAATAGAGGAGGATTACTCGTCAATGACGCAGTACACAGCCACGCAAGATTACATATTACGGGAGCACCACAAAACCACGAATAAACAATTAACGACGATTAGAACAGTCGATGTAGCTGAAAGCCCCATGGTGAACATGGCCGATATTGATGATATTTTCTCTGCAGGCATAATGAGACAAAGGCAGGCAGCCAAAGCGCCCTCGCCACCACCTGTAGCTCGAGGTGCTTTTTCGCTTGATGATAATCTTGATGATATCTTTTCTGCGGGGATGGCCAAAGCCAAAGCATCTTCCAGCCAAGTCGCCGCCACTAACGAAGCTAAAGGCAGTTTATATCAACGTCAACATCATCATCAACAACATCAACAAACACAGCAGCAACAAAATCAGCATCAGCACCACCAACCGCAAGTTAATAGTGGTGTCGCGGTAAGCGATTACGAGACGGATGCTGTTGAGCGTTGGATGAGAAAAGAGCAAGAGCACATCGATGCATATAGAAATCTTACGAAAGAAGAATGGGACGCAAAGTACGGCAAGACTGGATTGGACCGTAATGCATTTGAGCGCGAGCTCGAGGTTACGTTCAACAAGTTTAGCCGAAGACATGGTATTGACTTTAATAATGAGGCTTTGCACGCTGCTCCGCAGCCAGCGCCTGAGCCACTACCGCAGCAAGCTGTACCTCAGGTGCAACAGCAGCAACAGAAACAGCAGCAGCAACAGCAGCAACAGCAGCAGCAACAGCAGCAACAACAACAACAACAACAACAACAACAACCTCAACAACAGCATCAACAGATACAGCTGCAATTGCATCATCAACCACAACAGCCTTCATCCCGAGATTTAGTAAATATCGTTGTCAGTGAAGATGAGTCATCGAGTTCGTCATCGAGCTCGAGTGACAACGAGACGCCACATTCGCAGCAACAATTACTAAAAAAGATTAAAGAAAACGAGAAAATTGCCAAGATAAAATCGATAAATGAAGCGATAAGGGATGAAGTAGCTGCTGAAATTGAGCGATACAAAAAGAATAAACAGAAGGAGCGTCGGTCCCGTAAGCGTTTGCGTCGTAAGAAAGAGAAAAAAGAACGCCGGAGGCACAAGAGTGCTAAGAGAAAGCATAAGAAACGTTCAAGGATTAATGACGAAAGCGAAAGCTCCGAGACCTCATCGAGCGACGATGAACTAGACTCGCTCGGGGCGTCGCTTGGAAGATTACAAAGGCTACTCACCGAGGAGGAAATTAAAAAGGAAGTGAAAGAGGAGCCTGAAGTTGCGGCTACTTTAGCTGCAGTGGCTGGCAGGACGGTTCTCTTCAAAGATCCCTCAAGGATGCAGTCTGGTGAAACGGCACGACCTTATCCTCTGAAGAGGCGCATGAAACAGCAACAGCATACACAACAGCTGGACACCTCGGAACAGCATGTCAGAAAAGTCACATTCTCAGATAAGGTTATTCAACACGACATTTCAGACAAAGTGATCGCCAAAAAGGTCGCAGCCGAATCGAACAAAACTAAGGTAGCACCGGCTGCTATAGTTGGCCCATCTTTGTTAAAGCCGACCGTGCAGACAACGATAAAGTCTAAGCCTACGATACCTGTTCAGGCAACGGTACAGAGTAGTACAGTTGCTCCCGCTCAAGTGGCTAAACCGAGCGTCAAGCTGCCACCTAAGCCAGGCGCCGCCCTCGCAGCTGTAGCCGCAGCAGCAGCAGCTGCCGCAGCTGCAGATACCTCTGCCGTCAAATCTGTTACCACCTCGGTAGAATTGGTTCAAAAGGCCAAAACGATCATTGACTCGAGTCAACCGACGCAGTTGAAGAAGCTCGTGACAACCACTGCTGCCTCAACCGTTGTTGTATCAACCACTGTTGTCTCCAGTACTATAACTTCCACCACTGTAACCTCAACCTCTGTCTCATCGATCCCTGTTGTATCAATCACTGCCGCAACTACTATTACCCCAAGTGTTGTCACCGCAGCTGCTGTATCTCCTGTCCCCCCAAGTGTTGTCGCCACCGATTCCGCAGCAACTAATGAGACTAACGAAGCTAAAGTTGAAAACAAAAAGGAGGAAACTGAGGAAGACATACTTAAGAGTATCGAAGAAGCTTGCAAGGAAAATTTGCAATCTGTGGAACCAGAGATAAAGGATATAGTCGGAACGGTCAAGATACCGAAGCTCCAAGAAGTTAGTAGACCTACTGATCCACGCAAAAAAGCACGTAATCAACCGAAAGAAAATACTGATGCAAATGATCCCAACAAGCCTAAAAAGTTAGATATCAAGGCTTACAAGGCGCGTCAATTAGAGAAGCAAAAACAAGAGCAGGAAAAGATTAAACAGTTCGAAAAGAATCCCTTATCAATGACGCAAGATCTCCTCAACATTCCTACAAAGAAGCGCACCGATCAAACGCAAGAGACAAAAGAGCTACAGCGGCAACAAGACAACGCTGTTACAGTTGAAACCCAAAGGAATACGAAACCGCCTGTAAAGCTCAGGCGACATGGTATCCATGATAGAGTTAAAGCGAAAATGGAAGCTGAAAAGTTGGAAAATGAAAAGAACAATTTATCGAGTAACAAGAATCAGAAAACTGATGATGATGGTTCTGCTTCGACAGCACATGCCGCTACATGCCCTGCGAATCATTCTCCTACCAAAACTTCGCAGTTAGATCAAGGCACTAAAACGAAGAAAAAGATCTGTAAACGCTGCATAGCGGACAGTCATAAATCCAAGAGTATCAAGTCTGATGGTAAAGAGATAAAGCCTAAGCTGCTCAGTGCCAAAGTTAGTACCGAAGAGAATAGGAGTGTAGACGAGGTGAAAGAATTATCAGCCAAGATTGAAGAAAGACAACATCCTTCTATGTTAACGGCAGTCAGCGGTAGCAATTGTGAGGTTGTCGACAGTTCTTGTATCGAAACAGAAATTGTTGATTCGCCATTGACGTCTCTTACTAACGATGGATTTATCGGTGATTTTAACGAAATAAAAGATTCCGTTGATTTAACAACGGTAAATGAGACTTCGTCAACGCAGGTACTTTTAAGCGATGGCCTACCCGACACTTTACCCGACGAGAAAATAAGCAAGTCCGTTGACGGCATCGAATCGATCCGCGAGTGCATCGTATTGCCCGTATCTATGCCCATAGTCGTGACCGTGACTGAGCCGGTAATTGTACCAGTGGTACAACCAGTGCTAACCGTGGATACGACTGAGCCTTCAAATGTGATCGAGAATAAAATAGAAGAAATAGTTCCCTCGGAGGCTGACGAGACTGTACAGCTCAACACCAAGGATACAGAACAACTACCGCCGACAGATATCGATGAGGTCGATTTTCTCATTCAAGACTTCGTCGATATTACCGAGGAGGAAGCTGTTGAAGCTGAACGTCAGAAAGAGCTCGAAGCCCAACGTCTGAAAGAGCTTGAAGAACAACGTCTACAAGAGCTCGAAGCGCAACGTCTACAAGAATTGGAAGAACAACGAACAAAAGAGCTTGAAGCTCAACGGCTGAAAAACTTGAAGCTTGAAGAACGTCTTCAAGAATTAGAGGCTCAACAATTGAGAGAACTTAAGGAACAACGTACGAGAGAGTTGGAAGCTCAACGTCTCAAAGAGCTCGAAGCTCAACGAACAAGAGAATTAGAAGCTCAGTGTATTAAAGAATTTGAGGCTCAGCGTGCAAAAGAATTGGAGGTTCAGCGTGCAAGAGAGCTGGAAGTTCAGCGGATGAAAGAACTGGAGGCTCAACGTGCGAAAGAGTTAGAAGCTCGATGTGCAAAACAAGAGCTGGAAGCTGAAAGTGCAAAAGAGCTAGAACTCCAACTAGCTTTGACTGACAAAAGCGACTTGCAGTTTAATGCACAAGACGATGAAACTACCGTTAAAATTGTACTACCTTCGGTAACGCCGCTAGTAGTACAAACTGTCGATTTGAACCAGGTTTCTTCTTCTGATCAGCAAGTCTCACATGAGGACTCATTGTTGCCAGAGCTCATTTCCAAGGAGATTGCATGCTCACTCGGACAGGCACAAGTTGAGAACGAAGATTCGGACGACAAAGCAGACGCTAATACAACGATTAATCTTTTGCACGACCTGCAGACTTTCATCGACACCTCTCAAGACTGTATAACAGAGCCTGCAGAAGAAGAAATTGCAGTTACAGAACCCGTTGTAATTTCATCTGTATTATTGGTTGATCAAAAAGATACTGAAATGATTAGTGTGTCAGGTGAAACGGTTGAGATTGCTTTAATGGAGCAGCAACAATTGGAATCTCCAACGCCGCTGGAAACAGATGAGACTGTTGAGTTGGATGGCACCGGTTATCGGCAACTGGGGTCTCATCTTGAGTTGAATGCACAAGACAAACATGTGGAAATCCAAGTGTCTTCTGAGGATCCCATTGAAAAGTCGCTATCTCTACTGGACATGGACATGAAAATAAGTCGTCAAAGCGGCGCTGAGCAGCAAGAAAATTGGTTGCCCGGCATCGCGAAGAATGGCGGCAAATCTTTTGAAGAGGCCGCTAAACGAACAAGTGAGTTTACCGACACAGCGCAACCAATAGGCGACCGCGTAGATGTTACGTCGATGGCGGCAATAGCGACTACGCAAGCGCAAATTCAGTCGCAAGCTCGAGCTCGGCCCATCATGATCTCCGATACGACTTTGAAAACGCCGATCACGATTATACACCTGGGTAAAGACGGTAGCAAGAAATTCAATAAAGTTGACTTGCCATTGTCGCTTGGTAGCGTCGCTTCAGGCAGTATACCCAACACTAACAAAGAGACCATGCACACCAACCCTGTTGCTACTGTTGTTGACAGTGTAGACCAAGTGCCGCCACAGATTGTTATCTCAAACAAAGCGGATGACGCGTCACTACGAGAATCTTCATCGATTCACCGCTCGATCAATCCTGTTCCGCAGGTTAGTAAGATACTACCTAAACTTCAATCTTGTTTGCAACCTCAAATTCCTAATGAATTAATGTTTGATTTGTCAACACAGCAACACCAGCAACTGATGGATGAGCATCTTCAACAAAACATTAACTCGCAATCCAAAATAACATCACAGGTCACTAATATCTCGAATAATTCTGAACCTTTTGTTGAAAAGTCTGAAAGTTTTGAAAGCAACATTCATACCCATCAATCATCTACTGACCGATCAGACAAGAATCTTCATAAACTACACAACAAACTCAAGACCAAACACAAGCACAAAAAGAACAATATTCCTACTTCTAAAGTGCCAATTGCTGCACTCATGGATGAAGCTATAACTAAGCCAGTTCAACTCAATACCAGGGAGAGTATTGTTACAAGACTCTATGAGATTGATCAGGAGTGCATGAAGTTAATGCAAGAGAAGTTGAAACTTTATCAACTACTTCAAAATTTAAAGGCTACAAATAGTGATCAGATAAGTTTTGATATTCAAACTACAAGCCAACTTCATGATTTCCAAATACCAGATCCTACGTCTGCATTACTTAATGTACAATCCAATCCTCTTCTGAAATCAACCGATAGACTTATAACTTCAGCTGATTCTAAACAATCTGAACATAAGCCAGATTCAAAGGGACAAAACAATAGCGCAAGTGAACATGATACTGATAAGTCTGATTATGAGAAAGATAAAGCAATCAAGGATATGAAAAAATATCGATCCAAGGATGGACATTCAACAATCAACCCAATAAAACTCTCAAGAGATGAATCCCTTGATAAGGACAAAGCATTCAAATCGCCTCATAAAGTTAAATCTTCCAAAACGGGTCATAGACTTAGAGATACAAGTGAGAGCAAAGAAAGCTTAAAGAAATATGACAAAAACAGTAAAAAGATTGATAAAAAATCTAAATCAAAGCAAAAATTGTCTAAAGAGTCCGATTCCGAGTCAGATTATGATAAGAAAATTGAAAATGCACATACTTCTGATGGAGATTCTGATGTTAAGACTCAAATGGAATGTGTTAATAAGAATAAGAAAAAATCTCTACAAGGTAAGACTTATTAGTCTTATATTAGTGTTATTAGTAGATTGATAAAGGACACATACTCAAGTTCATATTTATATTCTAAATATTCTATTACTTTTTGGGCTGCTAAATTCTTTTTTTACTTTTCATTAAGAAATGAATATTTATATAAATAAAATCGAATATTTTACACTTATAGCGGAACAACAAACAAAAGACAAAACAAGGAAAGCTACAACAAAGTCAACGAAATTAAAAAATACTGAGGCAGATTCATCATCAGATGATTCAGATGTTGATTTAGCTACTAAATTAAAGAAAAACTCACAGTTGAAACGAAATTCCCGCAATAAAAAGTCAATTACAGGTCAGTTTATAATCTTCTGTAATATAGCTTTGGAAAAATAATACTAATGGATTAGAATATCAAAATGATATTAATTGCTTACAAGACTAATATTATTGCAAAGAAACGAATCTTTATGATATAAGTATTATGACATTACTATCAAAGTGCTTTTTTCTATTTTATTACAGATTCTGTAAAAACTGAAACCAAAAACGACAAGCCCAGTAAAAAGCTTTCAAAATCCAAATCAACAAAGAGCAAAGAAATGATTGAATCAGATATTGATTCGTCTGAGGCAGAAACTAAATCTTCTGATCGCAGTACTAGTCCCAAGCGACCAAAAAGTCGAGCTGCTAGTAAATTGTCAGACAATATCCAAAATGACAAGGAGAAAAATCTTAAAAAGCATGATTCCAAATCAGCGTCAAAACAAAACAAAGCAGGTAATTATAATTTCACGGAGCAATAATTTCAAAAAGAAATTTTCATTATTATATTTTGTATTACTAATCATTTCATAATTTTTTCATATTTTTATTTTCTATTAATAGAGTTTAGTAAAAATGATAAAAAGAAAGTTGAAAAGTCAAAGATTCATGATACAAAATCAAAATTATCCGACTCTTCTATCAATAAAGTAATCAAAAAGTCAGATGATGATTCTGAAATTGACGTTAAAACGGAAACTCGCAGTGTTAGTCCCGCACCCAGGACTCGTCCAAAAAGTAGAGCAGCCAAACCTATTAAGTCAGATGATAGTTCTGAAATTGACGTTAAAACGGAAGCTCGCAGTGCTAGTCCCACACCCAGGACTCGTCCGAAAAGTAGAGCAGCGAAACTCAACAGGTCAGATGATGATTCGGAAACTGAGGTTAAAAAGGAAACTCGCACTGCTAGTCCAGCACCTAGGACTCGTCCGAAAAGTAGAGCAGCGAAACTCAGCAGGTCAGATGATGATTCGGAAACTGAGGTTAAAAAGGAAACTCGCACTGCTAGTCCAGCACCCAGGACTCGTCCAAAAAGTAGAGCAGCGAAACCTATTAAGTCAGATGATAGTTCTGAAATTGACGTTAAAACGGAAACTCGCAGTGCTAGTCCTGCACCGAAGACTCGTCCAAAAAGTAGAGCATTAAAGCCCATCTCAAAGTTAAATGTTGATTCAGAAATTGAATTGGAATATAAAACTGGAGCTGCTAGTCCTGCTGTCAAAACTCATCCAAAAAGTAGAGGAACAAAGCCTATCAAGAGTGACATTTCAGTATCAAAATCGAAAATAAAAAGTCGTGAAACGATATCAGACGAAAGCGATTCTGAAGACGATGATAAAAGGTTGCCCCATCAAAAATCAGCCAACCAAATCAACGAATCGAAATTAACATCAGATAGCGACAATGATAATTCAAATTTCAATCGCAAAACATTCGGTATGATAAATACTATATTTTCTCATCCTATTTTTATAACTAGTTTTACCAAATTATATTTTTAAAAGTTAAAAATTTATTTTAATATAAAATAATGTAAGTTATTGGTCCATTATGTTCCACTGTATTAATGATGAATCACTTATCCACCTGAGCATAAAACAATTAAAATTCGAAACAATTTATTTCTTTTTCAAATGTAGATATCACCAACAAATCTGAAATGGGAATAGATAACAGTGTGACTAGCAAATTGTTAATGAAAAAATCGTCAAAACGTATTAAATCGGATGATGATTCTGACGTCGAAACAAGTTCAGTAGCAAGTTCGAAAGGTAAAACAAATGAAACTAAATATGCTACATCTCTTGTTGCGGGTCGTCAGTCGCCAATTAAAAGATCATCTAAACGTATTGAATTGGATGATTCTGACGTTGAGGCAAAGTCTAGTTCTAAAGCATTACCTTTTTCTAATAAAATGAAAGCTGAAGACTCCTCTCTGATTGGTAAGGAATTTGTTATGTTACCTACTAATAAAAATTGTGTAATTTGAATCATTAATAAATGATATTCTTTAATTTATAGAGCAAAACGACCCATCGCAAGGTGATATAGAGCTAATTGAGAAAATTGCATCGACAACCAACAAATATCCGTTAGAAGATTTACAACAAACAAAGAATACAATGAGTAAAGCAGTAACAAAAGACTTTTCTGATAATTCCGAAAATCTGAAAAACACTGCTGATGAAAATAAGCACCTGGATTCCATTGAAATTTCAGCGCCAAAGAAAGATGACAACTTCAATGAAAATTTTCCGACCCTTTCTTCAATCCATAAAAATGGTATGATAAATCTAGACTACTGATTACAAACATAAATATGTATTTCATAAATGAAAGTTTTTTTAAATTTAGCATAGGTAAGATTTTAGCATTCTTATCTACTGGAAATAATGTTTAATGATTGTTTATTATCTAATTTAAATGATATTCTTTAGTAGAATCATTTCAAACTAAGCTATTCACTGTTTATGCTATAGTCAAAATGATTTGCATTGAGATAAATACGTATTCTTCTATTTTTCTTCTATAATGTTCTATAATTTTCTTCTATAAAAGGAGATGGACTAATAAGTAAAGTTAGTTTATTCGTGATTTGATTGGCTGAAAATAGTCACGTGGTACATGACGGTACATGTGTATATGGATTGCACAGTTTAGGGCGCGCGAAACACACTGTGGATGACTAGTTTTCTAAAAAATACAATAAAGAAATAGTCGCTATTTATCATATGATCTATTTTTATTAAAAAGTTATTGTATATTTTATATCGAAATATCTACTTCAAACAAAAGTTTAATCAACTCTACACATTTCAGCCGATGAAATCACTAAGCAACAAAAAAGTACAAGTGATCAAGATAATAATGACAAAAAGAAGAGTAACATTGAAACTGAATCAAAAATCGAAATGCTTGGACTTACAAGTAATCTTGGTACTAACACCGATGATGATGAAGATTCAGAAGTTGCTGGTATAAATGAAAGATTTACTCCCAAATCAATGGTAGAAAACCTATCAAAAAGTCGTGCTAAAAAGAAAAAAGAACAGGTCGAAGATGACCCGTCCTTTGAAACTTTAAAGATAGGTTAGTTTTAAATTCAACAAAATATTGAATACAAAATTTTTATTTTCTAACATTTTTTGAAATTTGTGAATGTAAATATTTTTTGTGTAATAAAAAAAAACTTCATATTTTTTTCAGAACTTAGCTCTCGTTCTAAAAGTCGAGCCAGTAGTCGAGCCGCCAAATCATCAAAGCTGGTTGAAAAAGTTCAAGAACCTGCACAGCGCTCGAAGAGTAGGGCAAGTAAAATGCTTGATAATAGTAAAGAGGATGGTAGTTACAAGCTGAAAGAAGCATCGATATCGGTTGAGAAAGTTAAAGGAGTACAAAAGTCAATGATATATTCTGATGATAGTACTATGGATACATTTGACCAACAATCCGATGTCCCGAAAATTATTACTGGTAAAGGATTAGCTCAGTTGGAAGAATCTCTCAAGAAAGAATCAAAGAAAAAGAAAACATCATTAAAATTCCTCTTAAATCCACAAGCACATGAAACAGTAGGCGAAACAGAAGATTCTGATCTTTCATCGGTAGATGAATTTGACAGTGAAGTACCATCACGAGGAGGTAAAAAGTTCAAAATCGTACCGGAAGAAATTTTGAAAAGATACGATGAAACCATTGAGTTTGTCATTAAAAATTACGATCCAAGTTTATTTTCTTTCCGTGACCATGCGAATATTGATTTAACGAAAGATACAAATGCTGGAGTTGAAAAGAAAGAAAAATCGACAAAAGCTGCTAAAACCAGTAATGCAACGAAAGATACAGATAAACCATCCGATATCAGTTTAGATAAAAAATTAGACAGTCAATTGGACGATAGTAATTCGAGAAAAATGGTTAAAGAGCATGACAGCAATGAAGAAGAGGTGGATACAGGCAACAAAAATAAAATCAAAACAAGTATTTCAAAGATGACCATTGAAAAAGAGACTGAAAGTAACGAGGAAAGTCATGAAATCAAAAAGATTGAAAATATTAGCAAAGAGAAAGAAACGTTTGAGTTGGAAGAAAGCGATGAAGACAACAAAAGTACGGATAAAGAAACTCTTGCTAGTAGAATTATTGAAGAAACTTCATTCACATATGGAGGTTCTCCTTACGTTGTCTTAGATAACCTTGAAGAAACGAATGAAAGTGATTTGCCGTCAGAAGGTGGAACTGTTACTAAAGAGCATACAGTACCATTCACTTACGAAGGCTTACCTCTGCCAAAGGATATTGTTGACAGTTGTAGTTCTATGGGAAGTAGCTCGAATTTCCCGTCGCCCAAACCTGATGAGCCACAAGCTGAATCAGTTGGTGAACCGAAGTTGCAAAATCTTACCAAGGAATCTGTCAGCGTAGTCGTTGAAGAACAACGTCGACTAAAAGCTGCTAAAGATAATATTGTTGATAAAGACATGGGATTGAAAAGTGAACAAAAAAAGAGCGAGGATAAATCAGAGAGTTTTATCGATGAAAACAAGACGAAGCGTAAGCGTAATAAGTCTGTTGATCAAAAGCCAAGCTCAACTAGTAAAAGGAGAAAAATCTCTGAGTCATCCGTCGAAAAAGAAGAAAATTCTGTGCCTAGTCGCAAAAGAGCACGCACACAAAAAGCCCAAAAAGAAGCAACATTGGAATATGAAAAACGTTCGAAGAAAGGCCGCGAAAGAACAAATAAACGCAAAAGAAAAATGTCAATTTCGGAAGTTGATAGAGAAATAGCAACGTCGTGCAAAGTGCATCTCACAGATCTTAAATATTCATTACTTCGTGCCCACATTAGCCCCAGTATCTTGCGTAAAATAGGAATATCAAAAGTTCGTAATATCCATCTTATCCAACAAGCAAGTTCATCAGATCTAAAACGCAAAGCAGTTATTGAAAAAAATGCTCAATGGAACCCCAATGTCGACGACAGTAAACAGAATATCAGTAAGAAAGGAACTTCGTCAGATTCAAAACGCAAAGTGCTAAACGAATCGAGTACTCAAAAACGAACTAATTATGATAGTGACGGCAATGCTAGCACGAGAGGAAGTTTATCATATTCAAAACGCAAAGTATTGTCCGAAAAAAATATTAAACGTAATAGCGATGATGATAGCGAAGACGATGTTAGCAAGAAAGGAAGCTCATCAAATTCTAAACGCAAAGCATCATACAGAAAACGCATTCAACGTATTAGCGACGATGATAGTGAAAATGATGTCAGCAAGAAAGAGAGCTCGTCGGATTTTAAACACAAAACATTTCCCGAAAAAGACATCCCACAACGTGTTAGCGACAATGACTGTGAAGATGGTACAAGTAAAAAAGGAATTTCTTTAGACTCGAAGTTGCCAGCGGTATCCATAGAAAGTGTTACGGAACATAGTAACATCGCTGACAACAAACATGAAGTTAGTAAGAAAAGCAAAAAAATATATTCTGAAGCAAGTGTCGAACCTCACAGTAGCGACGATGATAGTAAAGACATGATCAGCAAGAAAGAAAGTTCATCAGATTCCAAGCAGCAAGTACTATCAGATCAGAATATGTCTCAAGATATTAGCTTTGTTGGAAATGAAGAAGATAGTAGCAAGATAGAAGACTCACCAGATTCGGCACGCAAAGTGATTTCCGAAATCAATGTCGACCAATCTGATGAAAATGAAGATAGTTCTAGTAAGGAAGATTCACAGCCAGAACTGATACGAATTCAGTCGGAAGAAAAACTTGAGTTCATTAGCGAGGTATCGAATTCAGAAAGAGAACAAACTGTCGAGATCGAAGAATCAGACATCGAAGTAGTAGATGAGCAACCAATTTATATAAGGTCTACTGGTAATAACGATGAAAATGTTGATCTAAGTGAACAACTACCAGAGCCAGAACTTTCTTCATCTCACGAAGACAACGACATCGAAGAGATAAGTTCTTTGAAAGCATTCCAAGAGACGATCGAAGAATCGGAAATCGTTTTGATCGAAGAAATAAAAAAAGCTGCCGCATCTGTTGTGAACAATGTCAACGCTTCGAATCTACCTGTAGAGTCGATGGAAATGGGTGTTGGGCATACCTATCGTCACATTTTACCTAGATCAATGATCGAAGCACAGGTGGTGGTTGAAAAAATGATCATTCCAGCAAGATCTACCAATGCTGAGTCAGGTACAGCTGCTTCTCACGTGCAACATGATGATGATATACCTGAAAGGATTGAATACAATCATCATAAAGGTCCAATATTGAATATCAAGGTAAAATAAAGTAAAGTTATTATTTCATTGTGCATCAATTTTTGACGCAATGAATGATTTATTTTCCTCCTAACGAATACTAACAATACTAAACATTGTTTGAAATTTATAGGTTTTCGAGGATACATTCTTGGCAGCAAGTAACGATGGCTCAGTCTATCAGTACGATGCATCATCCAATCAATTATTAAATACTTTTAGTGGACACACCGCTGCAGTGACATGCCTTTGTATAGCTCGCATCGATAGCGGGGACTCTAAAAAAGAGTTACTTTATTCCGGTTCATTGGATGGAAGTCTACGTTGCTACAACATCAGGGTAAGAAATATAATATGATTTTATATACGAACTCTTAACACAATTAATTGATGATTAATCAATTATGTTATTGATCAATTTATCATTAATGTAATTTACAGACTGCCTTAGAAATGCAAATTAACGAAGTCAACAGCCCAATTCAGTGTATGGACCAAGCTTGGGGCACGATTTTTATAGGCACTAAGTCCGGCAGTATTTGTCGTTTTAATATTAAAGTATGAATACTTCATTTATAAATTATTGTTCCACTTTGTAATTATTAATGTATTGCTTTTCGTGATAGTCGGGCACCCTCAAACCAGATTCCATTCAGTCTTCGGAGAAACCAGTGATGGCTCTAAAAGCAACAAACGAAGGTGCAAGAAAAGTACTTGTCGTGGCTTCACGCAATCAAAAGCTTACCATCCGAGATGCTATGACTGGTCTTGTACTAAGGACAATTAGTGGCCAAAAAAATTACACTATTTATAGCCTACTGAGAAACCATAGTCTTATATATTGTGGTACTAGCAGTACGTCTATTCCGGTTTTCGATTTTATCGTAAGTTATAACAATTTTTACTTTTATCTAACTGTCAATTAGTTAGTTACCTCATCACTCAAAGCACTCTTGTATTTTTATTTTCAGACCGGGGAGCAAATAGTTCACTATGACGCGAGTGTTGGCATCGTTTGTATGTGTTTGCACAAGGGTCTACTTTTTGCCGGTTGTTACGATGGTAAAATTTACGTTTTTGATACCAGGGTAAGATAATTTATTTTTCACTCACGATTCATCATTTTCTCGTGCGTATTATTTTATTTCAATTTTAACTATTTTTCTAGAATCATAATCTCGTATGCACTATACCTGGTCCTGGAAATATGTTACTAAGTATGGAACTAGTTGATAGAAAGGTATATTTCCGCTTTATTTTTAAGCTTAATATATTACTTTGTAAAGTATTATCGTTATTATGTTAAAAAGTTTAGGTAGTAATTTATTCTTTCGACAATCGTCGCAAGTGGTTAATAAACTTCTTATTTAATTAATTTACTACTTTACATAGCAAAGTATATTTATAAGTTATAAAATGATTTAAAATATTTTTATATTAATTGTGAATGGTGAATGTAAAAAAACTGTATTTATGTTCATAGATAATTGCTGGCAGCAAAGATAGAAGCTTACATATATGGGATATGCCTGAACAAATCCAAGAATTACTGAACCAACAGATGTAAAGTGAAAAATTTAATGCGAGAGATAAATCTAGTCACCTTCTAAAACTTTTCAAAGTATGAAGCGATACGTGAGAAAATATTTAAAAAAAACACAAAAAACACATGATAATTTAGTGTGTTGGTTAAGGACAGTCAAAACTACTGCCGTGACTCGTTAAACTCGCTATACAGCCTCACATGGAACATTAAATTTCCGTAATATTAACAACAGAGCGGAAAACTGAAAAAAACGGAGGAAACCAATTAATTCAAATTTAAATATTATAAAAATGTACATACTTTGCATTGCGCACGATAAGCGCATGAAGGACTTGTACAAATTTCGTGTACAGATAGGGATCATTGGAATAAATCATAAATTGATATGCCAATGTAATTTTAATAGCGATGTAATGTAATTATCATGCGTAGATTATTATCAGTAGAATTCGAATTTTGTTTCTTCTATAGCGCAACAGAAACAATGAAAAAAAACTCAAATGTGAATGTTGTGAATTTGCCTTTCAATTAAATTATATTCAGTTTACTGTCATAAACTTAGAGTGGTTCCACGATAAAACGATGAGTCAAATTCCACGAGAAAATAACAATGTAAAAAAGATACATTTAATCATTCAAAGACTATATTATTTTATTATTTTTTGATTTTGTATCAAAGTGAAGACTAACAATTATATAATATCCACCTTGTTACTCGGGAATAAAAAATCTTTTCACGATAACATGACGAACAGCATTGGACACGGAAAGAAAATAGACGAGTAACAATTTTTTGTAGTTTATGAAAAAAAAATCAAAGCCGTAAAATACGGCTTAATACATATATCTGAATTTTATACTGATTGAGAAGAAAGTAAGAAAGCACTAGGCGTGGAACGACACGTACCATTGACTCGTGCACTGTTGTATTTTATATAATGTAGCGCGTTCAACTACATTACTTTCAAACTTGTAAAAAACATTAAGCTGAATAAAGTAAAGTGATTTGTTTTTTTTTATACATGACCTTTTTTTTACTTTTGCTTAGTAGTAAGTAGCTATGTAAACCGAGCGTAAATTCTCGTTATTTCTGTAGAAATAACACTTTGATAATAACGTACAAATTTTGTGCTATGGTCGTCGAAAGTTTTTTCATATATTATAAGTTTGCTAAATAAAAATACATGATGATGTAAACACGTTTTGTTAAAATAAAACTTGAGCAAATGAAATCTCACACATACATCTGTTGTCTATTCAAACTTTTCATTCAACTTGCATGCATGAAATCAACAATATATATATCAATTTTAATATATATTTTATTCTGGGAGAACGCGTAGAACGAACCCTGACAAGGGTATTGAACTATAAAAACAGCTGTATATATAGAAGGAAGGGTGAGTTCCACATGGTCGAGAGCGATTGAAATAGTAGTAATTATAGTATCGATTTCTTTTTCATTACGCCAAGTTACAACGGTCTACGCGCTCGACAAAATAGCTATCATTTAACTAGCTATAACTATATATTTAATTATAAGATAATGATCGCAATCCTTATTCGTAGTGTTTTTAACAATTTCTGTAGGGACACTAGTATTGCATAATGCACGATGATACCCAGCATGCATATGAGATTTATGTACACATAAGATGGATACACGTAACTAAACGAAAACATAAGAAACCCGGTGTTTGTGGTTGAAAACAAATAGTGTTGAATACAAATGTTAATTTTTTCAAGTGTTTGCGTTAAAAATTAAAGGCTCAACTGTAATGAATTTCTTCATTTCTTTTGAAATAAGAAACGCCTGGTTATGTCATTGAGTAAATAACTGCAGGCTTGCGACAGTACTTAGTTGACTCAAGCAACGGAAACGCTTGGACCGGCTGCAGACAGCTTGTGCCGGATTTTAAGAGTGGTTGTCTGCTCTGCCTCAGTGAGAATTTTTATACGCAGTAAATATATATATAGTAAATTATCAGCTTATCAATACTGATTTGATGCTTTAGCGTAGTCTCAAGTTTGCACTTTGTAAACTTTGCAACGTCATGCTGCATTAAAGATTTACCGTGTCATTCGATGTGCATTCGATTTGATTTTTCAAAGAAGGAAGACCCGCTCTCTTCGAATATAATCGGTTCATGTTAACACTACAAAGAGAATTTTAAAGCTTTGATAAAGTGAAGTTAAAAGTGATTAACGTCGAAAATGAAAAACCACCGCAATATTTTACACGGACCACCATTTGTTTTTGAATTTCCAAACGGGACGACAGTTGGGCAATTACTTTTCGATCAAATTGCTAGTGCTGACGAACAAATCGCTCAAGTAAGATGTGCTAAAAGAACTTTCAATATGCTATCATTGCTATCCTTCATTTGTAATCGACATAAATTTTCTTATTTGGAGTGATAAAAAATTTAATTTCAATTTACAGATTCAAAAAGAAACTGGCCAGGAATTAAAATTCAAAGATATTCTTGAAAAAAGTTGCAAGTTAGCTGTATACTTGAGAAATAATGGAATACAGGTCAACGATAGAATATCTATCTGTAGTGAAAACAATTTGGGTTGGTCCAATACAATATGTGCAACTTTGTTTGTGGGTGCTACTATTTGTCCCCTAAATCCTATGTACTCAGAGAGAGAATTTCTACATGCCATCAACATTACCAAACCAAAAATTTTATTTGTTTCCCCAGCGGTATTCACATCTGTAAATAGTTATATAAGAAAACTAAATTGGAGGCCAATTGTAATATTACTATTTAATGATCCCAGCATCAACAATATTTCAATTAATGATTTGATAACAAACATCTCAAATAAAGATATAGCTGACTTCCACTTAACAAAAGTTGATGTGAATAGTCATATAGTATCTATATTGTGTTCTAGCGGAACAACTGGCCTTCCGAAAGGTGTGATGCTCAGTGATAAAAATTATTTAACTAATATTCAAACTATGATGGATGGAACATTTGGGCTTTCATCTTCAAGTCAAGTTCTTATTTGTTTACTACCATTCTTTCATGCTTACTGTTTTACTGTACTTATTATGGGGCTCATCGCTGGAGCTACTGGTATTGTTTTTTCTCATTTTGAAGAAGAAGCTTTTTTGGAAACAATACAGCAGTACAAAATTGAAGTCTTAACACTTGTACCACCACTTATGGTATTTTTGGCCAAACATCCTCTTGTTGATAAATATGATTTATCATCAATCAAGATTATATGGTGTGGGGCAGCTCCTCTTTCACGTAATATTGAAGAAACAATTAAGAAACGTCTAAAAAATATTGAAATTAGGCAAGCTTATGGGATGACTGAAACCACCTTGAGTGTGACAAAAATTCCTGAAAATTGTGGTAAACTAGGAAGTGTTGGTAAATTACTACCCGGAGTATCAGGTATGTGTAGTCAATTCATAAAATAATCATCTAATATTTAAAAGTGTTCAATGTACATTTAAATTACATATCATTAATATATTTTAGCCAAAGTTGTAGCTGTTGATGAGATTGGTGCTGTATCTGCTGAACCAATGGGCCCTAATTGTAGAGGAGAATTATGTTTCAAGGGAGATATAATTATGAAAGGGTATTGTGGTGATGTATCATCAACATCTGCAACAATAGATGAAGATGGCTGGTTACACACAGGCGATATTGGATATTATGATAATGATGGTTATTTTTATATTGTTGACCGTTTGAAAGAACTTATTAAGTATAAAGGATTTCAAGTGCCACCAGCTGAACTTGAAGCTATTTTGCTGTCTAATCCAAATATTAAAGATGCTGCTGTTGTGGGATTGCCAGATGAAAAAGCAGGTGAATTGCCAATAGCTTTTATTGTCAAACAACCAAATTCAACAATTACTGCCAAAGAGGTTCAACAGTATGTCAATGGTGAGCTTGCATACACACACAATTATTGAAAGAAATAAGCTAAGTTTTAATTTAGATTTCAATAATCACTCAATGTCTTTATTTTAGAACGCGTCTCAAACCAAAAAAGACTACGAGGTGGTGTTAGATTCTTAGATAACATTCCAAAAAATCCAAGTGGCAAAATACTCAGAAGAGAATTACGAGCTTTATTAAAGTCTAAGTTATAATCATTATTATTCAGCAGCATAATATGAGAGGAAACGATGTTTTTAAATATTTGATTTGTTTAGTATTTAGTGTTTGTTGAATAAGTCAATAGTGTCAACAATTTGTTTTTTTACAATTTTTCCAATTTAACACTTTATTATAAACATAGTTTATGTTTTTTCACATAATATGTACATTTGTCTTGATAAAGGCAGAATTCATACAAGTCTTTGTTTTATCTCACTTGAAATGAGTGAAAGATACCATTGTTGATGTTGACCTGGAGCAGTAGCTAAAACTCCACCTGTATTGGGGTAGCTTACTTTGGCATTATATGAATATTTTTTTCCATGAAGGTCGGTCAAACATCCTCCTGCAGCATGTAGAATAGCTTCTGGAGCACACGTGTCCCATTTTTTACAACCTTTACTTGCAAATACATAAGCATGAGCTTTTCCCTCTAACAGAAGCATGACCTAAACCAAAGATGAATTTAATAATTTATTTCTTGTCATCAAAAGTTAAATTAATTGTAAAAAAATATTACTTTATAACCTGCACCTCCAACTCTTAGAATTTCATCAGGTTTCAAGGCATCTAAAGCAGCCTGTACAGTACTATCACAGTGAGACCTAGAAAAAAAATTGATCGAAATGGGCACATCTTTTATTGTAATGAGAAATTTGCATACTTTATTTTGGAATATGATGAGATAAAAAGTAGGAATATGAGGTAATTAAGTGAACAAACAAAAACTGATTTGCTCAGATTTTATATAAAGTATTGACAAAAAATTTATTTATGATTATTTGCTACATATTCACCTGGTTGTGGTAATGACACGTCTTCCTTCAGCTGGTTTTATGAGTTTGAAACCACCTACACCAACACCATCAATACCCCATATCGTTCTTCCCAGAGAATCATTTTCTGAATTTTTAAAATAAGGTTGATGAATAACACCACCAATAGCTCTATCTCCTACAGCAATACCAACTAATACTGTTACATGTTCTACAAGTCCTTGAGTGTACTCTGAAGTTCCTGTGAAAATGATACCTTAGCATTAAGTAAAACTGAAAAACAGATTATAATTTAATTGGTTATAATAAAATAGTATGCACATACCATCCAGTGGATCTACCCATACACAAATATCTTGAACATCAACATCATTCAACTCACTTGGTAAATCTACTTTTAATACTTCTTGATCCATATCAGACACAACCCAATCAGATGGTAATTCGCAACCAATCGAAGGACCCTCCTCACCAATAATTGTAACATTTGGAAACTGTTGACTCAAAGATGTGACAATACATTTTTGAGCTGATCTGTCTGCTTCAGTTTGTAAATCATTTTTTCCTTTTTCCACAATATTCAAATCTCCTTTGCTCATGATATCTCTGATAATTTTACCAGCTTTAGTTGCTGCTGTCACTGATGAAGCAACTAAACGAGTTAACAGAGCACCACTTTGTGCCATCTTTTTAAACTTCTGAGATTTCTGTATATAAATTAAAATTAATAATAAAAAAATTTGTGTTGATTGTACAATAATACTAATAATAAATATTGCATGGATTCTATATCTATTTCAATTCATCTATAAATTGATTGTAAGAACAAATGTATTTCTATGCAACATAAGCTTTCGCTACACTGTTCGATTTACTGCATATAGAAATAAAGAATAAAAAAATATTCTGCAAGGTAAAACCGTTTTGTACAGGTCTTTAAGAGGCACAGCATTCACGGTAAAAAAGGAAAGTATAAAATCCAAGGTTATTTAGAAAAATTACTAAACTAGTAAATAATATGCTGAAAAAATTTGCCACTAAGTTTGCTCTAATCTCGACTTTTTTTGGGTAATTTTAGGTTACACATTGAGATTAATCGATTAGATAAAGAAATGTAAGTGGTGATTGTGACGACTACAATTTTTAATAAATACTTATGTATACTAACATACGAGTGAGTTTCAGCAAAAATTATCCAGTTCAGCAGGTGTTGCCGGCCAAACTACTAACAGGGGCACAACAAATGGATTGACTATATAATAAGATGTATATTCTACATTCTAAGCGCATAGATCAGGCGTGCACAGATCCTTTTTCATCGATGACATGCACGAGCAGCAGGATGTAATCTTTAAAAGGCAGGACACGTCAGAGGCTTTTGAAAATAATTATTTTTGAGACCATTTATCTTTTTAAACGGTATTTTGAATTGTCGTTAAACCACAGTTGTACGCTTATACATTTTTAGGAGACGTTTATAAGCAATGAGCTTGCAAAGCTAAAACTGGAAATATTATTTTGAAGTTAATCTGGCTTGCTTTGAAGGAAATAAAAGATTATAGTTTAAGTAAATTGAAAACATTATCATAAAATATAAAAAAAAGCACGTGTACTACCGAATATTAATTTAAGCTTCATGACTTAAAACGGCGTTTACAAAAATTTATTATCAATTTATTATTATTCTTATTAATAATGTGACTTCAAGAAGTCATGTGAAACATTGCAGTAGTATACTAATGTACATATTAATCTTGATTCCCTATAGTCATGCGTTTACGTAAATCGACATATTTAGTTATGTAAATAATTGATATTTGAATTTTACACTTTTGAGTTTTGCTGTAGAAAATTAAAACTCAAAAGTCTTACGGATCTCGTAATTTTAAAAAAATGTTTTAAAGCTAGATGCTTGAAAGGGTATTGCATAAAAATCGTAAAAACGCAAAACTACGACAAATTTTAAATGTTTACAACTTATTTTTACAACGTGAAAATGTTTTATTGCACAAACATCGAAAAATTTCATCTCACTGTTGCACATCATATTTTCGAAATTAAGCATTATTACTTGTAGATACGATTAATACAAGATATAACAATGACCTATTCAGTTGTATTGAAGTTTATAAAAAGAAAGCAAAATTAAAAAGAAAAACTTCAGTGTGTTATAGTAAATCCAAATGATTGTTTATTTATAAGTTTAAATTACATTATACAGCAAACAAGTTTAATATCAATATTTCAAAATAAAACTTCGATTATTTTGTTGAAATTGTTTATTTTGTTTATATAATCAAACACGTATATCTGTAGTTCTGTTCAGTTGTACAATGTAAATGTAGTTTGAAAGGTAATAGGATTTTACTCATCGCGCATCTAATAGCATTGACGCTGTGTTTAATACTATGTGATTTGAACCAATAATCTTTTTTTTATTACTCATCTTTGCATCAATAGTAAATTTTTATATAGAATGCAGTGAAATTTAGAAGTGTAAGGAAAAGCTATTCCGTGACTTTTCAACGCGACATTGATTTTCACAATTGATACATTGTAATATAAGAAATAAGCTCCTCATTTTTAATCGAGTAAACGTATATTGAATATGTAAATTATTCCATTAATTCAGAGTCTCTGGATCTACTTTATCAATGAGTAGATATCTATGACGAAATTCTTGGTCATTTTTTTAAATGGAAAAACCTATTTTTTTTTGTAGATATGAGCAATGAGAAAGAAAATACAAAAATGAGGCAGTTGAGCCAAACAGATTGTAATGTTGTAACTGATAGACATAATATAAAAACTAAAAGTAGCAGCGGTAAGAAGTTCCTCTATAGCTAGAATCAATCATGTATAATAAAATACTGACGACGCATTAAACAACAACGAAATCCAGACGTGAACTAATTATGTCAGTGTTTAAATAAATTAGTTATAATTATTGGACAAAAATCAGAACAAGCAATTAAGGTCAAGAGAAAAGATAACAACAAATACGGGTAACATAAAAAATGATAAAGCAACAAGAAAATTTGGCACAAGTCAAGTCGAAAAGTGTCTCGAATATTTGGCATATTATACACATGCCTCGAGATCAGATCTCGTTTGCCTTGAACGTATTTCAAGGTCAGATGTTGCTTCGTCTTCTTACAACTGAGCGTGATTATTAGGAAAGATGTGTATGTTTTCAAGAAGATCTCTATAGCGATGACAGATTAAAAATGTTTGTAGCGGCGATGACGGCAAAGTCGAAAAAGAAATAAATGAGGAAAGGAGAGAGAACGATAAAGGAGGGGGGATGACGAGAGAGTACAGCATAGAAATATGGGAAAGCTGTAATTTACAGTCGTCATTTATTCTGGACACGGTGGCAAAGTCTGCATGTCTCTCCTCTTTTGCACGCTGCTTCTCACGTTTATCGTTTGCTGGCTCCACGTATTTTTCCTGCTGGTCGCGCAAACACAAACACCGTCGCCACTATTTAAAAACACTCGCATTTTTTTAAAGCGAATTATCGGTGCGTTTCTTTGAATTTATTTTTTTAACGATTTGAAAGAATTTATTTTTATTTATCAAAATTTCGTTAACGATATTACGACATTTCCGATTGTGGTTCGACTGTGATAAAACACTAAATCGTTGAAAAAGTGATATTACAAGAGTGCGCAAAGGCCAGCTAGATAAAGTATTTGAAAGAAAAATAATCGAGAGGAGAGAAGATGAAGATGAAGGTGGAAGAGCTTTTGAAGATAGTTGTGATTATCGGTAGCTTGGCGATGTTGACAAGACAATGCAGCTGCCAGGACATAATATTCCCCGGAGACGACGAAGCCTACAGCCACGTGAGCGGCAGTGCGCCGGCAAGTATAGAACAGCTTAGTGTTACGAGATGCGCACTGACCAATGAATTGCTCGACAGGTGACACAGCGAAAGCCGCTGAAGGTAAACGACGGCTGTCCTGAGAACATGTTCCTCTGGCCGGACGACGGTCCGCGATCGGCTTGGGTCTGCGATTGCAAACCGCGCTTCGTTTACTTCCCCAAAATTGACGCTTGCCACGAAGTTTTCCAGCGTGGACCTTGTCTACCGCAACACTACGTCTACTTGACGCCCAACCAGACGATCCCGAGCTGCGTTCCAAATCCCTGCAAACAAGTCGGCTACGTCGCCTACCGCGGAATCTGCCATCCGCTGCGCGCCAAAGGCGGACCCTGTAAAGCCGACGAGGTGCTCCATGTCAACGAGACCACCTATCAACTTGAGTGCTTGGGAGCCGATCTCGTGCCGTTTGTCATTATCGACGCACCACATCGTAGGGACGGTAATTGTCCCAAGGGCAGTCGACGAAGCAGCCTTGGCGTTTGCAAGATCGTTCTCTAGATTCTCGTTCGTTGTTCGCTAATAGAAACAACGCGTACCACTTGTGCTTCGTTAATCAATGTTAGCTTTATTTATTCGACATCTCGGATTTACAACTTTTCTTTTTTCATACGAATTTATACAAACACACATCAGTCACGCGTACACACACAATTACGTATATGTACATCCATGTTCGCATGTTAAATCTATGCACACAAGTATATGTATAATGAATTTTTTATAAAGGATATTGCATTATTCAACAATAGATATAACTGAATTCTAGATCCTTATAGTAAACTTACGATACATCAACATGAGATTTAATTAACTTCTGGAGGTTGGCTAGTGCCAGCTCTAGCAGCTGCCTCTATCAATCTTTGTCTTTCTCTGTACATAGACACCTTCATGTTCTCCAATTGATGGTATCGCAACAACTTTAACGTAGCAAATACTGATAATCCTACCCAAACTGATAAGCTACTCCATGTTCCAAATTGTGCTGCACCTAATTCCACGTGAAAACCAGTTGTGTCTATATTGTCCTCCTTATCAATGTCATTACCAGCAGCCAATTCGCAGGAGGGAAACCTTTTCGTCATACATTTGCACCAAGTCATAAATCCTAGTGTTATAAATAATGCTGCAACTAGTGTAATACTAGTTAGGAAGACAGATGTTATAACGTCAATGAAAGCAGACAAAAAAGAACTGTCTTCTCCTCTGTACATGAGCATGGATAAGCGGTAAATTTGTACAGCTGAAGTTATAAAGAGTACCAATCCAACAAATATAGCATAGTTACAATATATCTGCGATGCCCAATTAGCTACAAACTGTGCGTCACTTTCCCTCCAAGTACCAGTTGAAAAAAGTAGGCAATGACCCCTAAAGACAAATAGTATTAAAATTTTATTGGTACCTAGGGTAAGTTCTACTTAATATCATAAGTTTTCCTTTCTTCAAAAACATTAAACTTATAAAAGATTGACGATGACGCAAAACAACGTAATTGTTACCTAAATTCATCTTGATGCAGACTCATTGGTACAATGATGCATATTGACAAAATGAGAGCAACCACATATCCAGCTATCTGGCTGAGCAGCAAAAGATTCGTTATCGCCATGTTATCGATATGTTATGTTGACCATAGATACTCTTTTTAAAAATTTTCCGGCAAAATAATTGCTAACACTATTGTTATCTGTAAAATTTTTTTCGAGGTTATAAACAGACCTTAGCGAATTGTTGTCTTTGCATAGCTTAAATCACCTAAAGAAACATTGATGTTGTTAATTATAAAAACAACGTACTTATTCGGCCACTAATTGCAATATTGTTTGGAACGAAGACATTGGTAACGTCTAATCGTTATTGGAATCATGTAAAAGTTGGAAGAGATGATTGAGTGGTTGATGTCAATTCGCACTGATTTTATTTCCTCACGAAAATTCACAGTAATCAGTAATCATTTGATATTTTGACGATAAAGATAAAGAGAATGGAGCAGAAAAATTTTCTTTCGGAGAAGTCGAACCGTGATTCTGTATAATCAACAGATGATCAATGACATCGAGCGCAAGATGAATGTGTGCGTTTGTGTATTTCACTATAGGTATATCGTATACTTGTACTATACTATACACGATCATATGTTAGGCACGCAGCAACGTTATAGTGCCATATATATGAGATGCGCAGTAACGCCTAAACATGTGTATCACTTCAAAATATATGCGTATTTTGTTGGCGTTTCGTCCATTCGTTGTGTGGAATGAGACATGAGACAGTCGATAGTTCGATACCTACTACCTCGGCAGGCAGTGGATGCTGCATAAACTATTCGTGATAAAATACACGTGATAGCCTTTAATGTCAGGCAAGACATGGCAAATTTCGAAAAGAAATGAAAATAATTAAGAAGCTTGAGACATTACGAGTGAAAGTGAGAAATATATTCGAGTCACACAAAGAGCACGCACTACAAAGGCGAGGCTCATTGACGATATTGCATCGTCGTCAATATACATAGTTGTACATTTTACGTAAGCAAAATAATCATCAACTTTGCGATTTTTACGAGAGAACAATTGAATGTGATAGAAGCGTGAAAGAATATTTTCAATGAATGGTTAGTATATGTAGTGAACGAAGAGAAGGGGCAGAGGCAGAAAGCACTACAGCTGAGTCAGAGTTAGGGATAGAGAAAGAGTCAGAGAGAGCGACTATCGCAATTATGATGCAGTTGTACCATAGGTTATTGTAGACTAAAATCGTGCTAAGTTTCAGGAGAGAAAAAGTCGTAATAAAAGTAGAGGAAATTACTGTAGATGCCATCAACTTCCAATCGGAGACGAGAGGGGAAAGAGACACGGATAAAGTAGGTGTCAGCTGATTTTTGTCTATTTTGACTTCGTCCAAACCTTCACCCAGTGAAAAAAAATACTACAAAATGACAGAGATTGGTTGATGCAAAATATAAAATACCTAAAACTTATGGTATTGTGGTATTGTATTTGCGTTGGTGAAGAGTTGGAAGAGTTTGAGAGAGAGAGAGAGAGAGAGAGAGAGAGAGAGAGAGAGAATTCGATAGATATTGAGAAAAACAGAGAAAGAGAACGACACGTGCTCATTGGCTTTACAACTCAATGTGGTGGACTGATGTGGTGTATCAGCTGTTTATCAGCCCCGCTCCTTGTATACATTTATCCTTGTGTTTGTCTTTCTCGTGCTCTCTCTCCCCCTCTTACTTCCATCTCGCTCGCTCTTTCCTTGATTTTCTGTTTCTGCGCGTCGACTGTGTAGTTTGTGCTTCGCTATAGCGAGCGAACCTAAGCGAATGCTCCCGCAACTAAAAGTTCAACGACAACGACGACTGTACATTATTTTTTCTGCCTTCGAGTTTTCCACGTCTGATTATTTTAGGACACTTGCTTTTCAGTTTTCAAATGAAGTCCCTGTAGTGAGCAAACGCTGCTCCGCAATAGTCAACACCAATGTCGTGGATAGGCTGTTTACCATGGTCTGAAACGATAAAAAAGCGTGCCTGCAGATACCTGCTGCAGCGCTACTTGGGTCAATTTCTCGAGGAAAAGTTGACGCTTGATCAGTTAAGCGTCGATCTGTACAATGGCACAGGTCGGGTCACCAATGTCAGGCTCGACGTACAGGTGAGAGAAGCAAGAACACCAACTCTTCTTTGTTGCCTTTGTCTTGCGCGCTATCGTAAAATATTCACTTCGCGTTCTGTGACCTCTCCCCACCCAATCCAACCGACCCCTCGGTCTCAACCCGTCTTAATTTATTCAATTTTATTCTTTTGTCAATGCTTGTCTTCTTCGTTTTGAATTGAAAAATTTTTTTGCTGCAATTTATGCATGCCTAGACAACAACTCTATCCTCTGAGTGACAATTTGTTTTCTTTTGTTTTTCTTCAGGCCCTAAATGAAATGGGCGAGCAACAGCAATTGCCATTAGAGTTTGTTGATGGATTCGTTGAAGAGATGTCTGTCAGCATTCCTTGGTCGGTTCTGCTCAGTGAGCCCAGCTACGTTGAGGTGACTGGTTTGAAATTGACAGTTCAGCCTAGACAGATGGCTGAAACTGGAACATCCATGTTTGAATCTATGTGGAGTTCTATGACATCTAGTATGCAGTTAGCTCAAGAATGCTTGCAGCAAGATGCCAATAATTCAGGCAATTCTCAACCTCTCGAAGGAATTGAAAGATTTGCTCAGACAATAGATTCAAGTAATTAGAATACTTTACACAATCAACTTAATAATTCATAAAATATAACTTTGTTTTTATTTTAATTTTTATATTTTAGTATTATGTAGGGTGAAAATACGATTCCTTCAAACTGTGATACGTTTAGAACATGTGCCAGTCGATTCAGCTATTGGAGTTGCCATGGAAATTCGTATAGAAAACTTGGAGTACTGTGATGAAGCTGGTTTGGATCCATCAAGTTCACCTGTAGACCCTGATAACCCTAATCAAGCAACCAAAGGATACATAGTATCAGCATTTAGCTGTAAAAGATTTTATTTGGAAGGTGTGACATTTCACATAGATGAATTTCCATCAAAAGCCAGAACTTTTTCAAAAAGTTTAATTTTGAATAGTAGATCATCTACACCAGATTCCAAGGTATTGCAATATTTTTAAATAAATATTATAATGTAGAGTCGTCTCTAATGTATTTTCCACTAAACCTTATGTATCTTTTTGTTATCAAGAACTCTGATGGACAATTTTCATCAGCCCAAATATCTCCATCACAATGTATGCCAACACCGCCTGAAAAACATGCCACATTAAATAACTTGAATGAATTAAACAATCTCATAATGTTCGCCAAACTGTCAGGACGTCAAGAAATTCGTTTGAAATTGAAACACGGCGATAGTGTCCCAGGTCCTAAGGTATGTTATACTTGCATAACGGTTACTGATTTATTGACAAATGAACCTTAACGAAAGCAACGTAAATTTCAGATAGAATTATACATAAATATGGGCCCACTAACAGTATTTTTAAGTCCAAGACAAGTGCACGCGCTGATGGAATTGATGGAGGGTCTTGCGTCTCCAGACATGGAGGACGTAAGTAACGTCGTACCCAGACATCATTGCAGTGATAAGCCAATGCTCAAGAGCGACTTTAATAAAGTCGAGCGAGAACTTTTGAACCAAATAAATCCTGCACAAGACTTTAAAACAATGGTTAGTTTTTCGAGCGATTTGCGTGACTTATGTATTTCAATGAGTTTTTATATTTAATAGGATTTGAGGAATACGCAAGGCTGGTCGACGGCTTCGCTAGATAATTCGGATAACGATGAACAGTTTTATCCAATGTGCACGTCTGGAGTCTCGTCGATGAACAACTCGGTCAACAGCAATAACACGAGCATGGAAGACAGTTTTTCAGCATGTAGCATCAATTTTAAAAGTTCAATAGCGAGTTCAGCCACAAAACTACATAAATCGCACAGACACCGATCCGCTAGCACCGACGACCAATTAAGTGATGAGACCTCGCAGTTTCATTTAGAGATTTCCTCGCTGGTAATAGTCTTATTACACGAGGATATCTTGACGAGCGGTATTGAAGGCTATGGATTGACTAAAGTCAGTGTCACAGCAATGAGGACTATGGTCGAAGATTTTTTCAAAAATCTAGGAATTATCGCTGCCAATGGTTTCAGTAACAAGAACTTTGAAATGGCCTCTGAGATTGTGATTAAGTCTTGTCAGCTTAGTCACTTGAGGTGCGCTTGCTCTTTAATGCTTTAAATTCCAATCCTACTATTTTGACTATCCTTTTCACTTTACAGACTTTTGGCAACTCCATTAGCAATTGAGGCGAACGAAAAAACAACGGGTCAACGTTCCGCTATGTCTGGTCAGTTATCGCTGCCCACTTTGGAAATAGTAGAGTGCCTATTTGATTCGCCAACTGGTCCAGATACGACTGCACACGATGCAACTATAATCAATCTGCTTAGTTTCACTAGCGAAAGTATACGAGCGACCAATGGTTCTTCAAAGGGAAGCGACTTCCAAATGAAATTCAGCCACACGGAGAAAGCGATGAGACATGGTCAAACGACCAAATATTGCCATCCTTTTACGGAATTCGAGTGAGTCGAAAAATCGTGAGAAAAAAGAAAAGAGAATGCAAGAGGGAATTTACAAAGCACTGCCGGATATCGAGCATATTTTGACTAATCATTTATTTTCACTTGCAGAATAACGCTTGGTCCATGTCAAGGCGAGTTGGATATTAGCATAATCGACAGAATTTCGAGTTTACTAAATCGGCAGCCTGTGTGCGTATCGGTTTTGAGCATTCCTGTTTCATCGTCATTAGGAGTAGGTCCGCGTAATAGCTTGGTCAGTTTGGCTGATAGTACAGAAATTCAACAGCAGGTCTTATCGATATGAAACTGAAACGCATAATTTGCTTTGCAGAGTCAACAGAGCGTATTTTATCAAGCCGTCGAAAGTCCGTCACTATCAGAAACACGTACAGAGATTAAAGTGTCAGTCTCAAAGTGCCTAATCAATCTAAGGTAAGTCAATAATCTGATAATGAGATTTGACATAGCCGTCAATATTTCCTCCAGTTAATTTTTATTAATTTTTATATTTTACCGGTAGATTCCCCATCCCAGATTTAAGGCCAGCTCACGAAATAGGTCGTACCGCCTGGTGGAGGCGTTCAGTTCGTAAAGACTACGCGAGTCTTGAACTATTGGACGCGAAGCTACACATCCATGTGGACTCACAGGCAAGGCATTTGTCACGACATGAGTTGCAATCCCGACAGGTGCTGCTTACCTACACCGAGGTCGACTCGGATGTGGCCTTAGAAATCGGAAAAGCAAACGCGGACGAAGGCAACGCTGAGGGTTTCGGTTGGCCGCGGATTGTGCTCACAATCTACCCACTTCAACTTGGACAGGGTCCTCTTGAAGACAGTAGCGAAGGTGAAATCGAGCTAGAAACAACGGCAGCTGCCGCCACTACTGCTGCCAACGAGGAACACTCGTTCGAACAACCAATCAGACACCAACCGTCGCCGTTTAGCTCGAAACGCGTCATTCACGAGTCTGATACACCACATCCAAAACACGCTGGCGAATCAAGGATGCCACCGCCTCAGCCTCATCCGACAAATACCGAAGACAAGTACGTATTTTGACCAACAGTAGCTTCTATCTATTCGAATTATACTCACACCATAATGTTTCAGGGAGAGTGGAGAATTCGTGCTTCCGGGTAATAGACAAGAGATGACAGAGTTTATCGAGGAGGCTACACAAAGCGCAAGGGTACAGCTGGAACTTGGACTACCTTGTGTCTCACTGCAGATACCCTCGAAACACCTCTATGAGCTTATCTACAACCGATTCAACACCGATTTACTACTGTGGCAGCCATCTGCTCCGAAACCTAGCTATCCTGCAGCTGCAGCCTCGTGTCGACGCATTGCTACTATGAGCAGAGGCGTAGAATCGAATGGTCTCAGTTGTAGTTTACTACTGCAGGAACCGTTTATCTATCCAAAGTAAGTATTTGTCATAAATACTTTTTTGACTTGCATTTATAAAATAACATTTGAAACAGCAGCATAAAGAAAAGAAGGTAACTTATACTTTTGGTAAGATCCCTCTATTTATATGTATTTCGACGCACTGAATCAGAACCCGTGGCGACTAAGTTGTTTGCTGACCGTCAGTAAAATAAATTAATACTAAACTCGCCGTATATCAATCGTTTATGTACGAAACTTTATAAAAAAATAATATTGAATATACAGTAACCTGGCAATTTACTTTCACCTAATTTGGTTCATTTTTCAGAACTGTTGAATAAAATTATTCGTAAACAATATTTTTTAATAATCTTTTTTTTTTGGTCAATTTTCAGTCATGAGTGTGTTATGAAGAATCGTTTATTAAAAAATTAATAATCAATATTGATTTATAGATATTAAGGAATACGTGTGTTTAACTTAAGCTTAAACAAATGCTTCACAAAAGGTTTATAAATAATTAAGTCTTAGTTTACGTATCGCACTCATCATGTGAGGGTATATCTAAAAAAACAAATCAATTATAAAATTTTTCGCACTTTTTTTATATAAGATTAGATACAGACCTTTTCTGATGTCTATAGAACAATGTTATCAATAAGTTTTTCATTCAATAAACGCAATTTCATAACGCTTTTAATAAAAAAAGAAAAAAGATTAAAGTAATCTTTTTTTGTTTTCTGTTTTGATAAATGAATTGTTTGTTCCCGGTGGTCGCGCTTCTTACATATTGTGATGTGTTGGTCAACCATGGTAGATGAAGCTCATTTTAAAAATGCAATATTAAGTGTGTTTTCCCTGTAAATCCTACAGGTTTAGCATGTGCAGGAGCGGCGTCCATTACGAATCGAACTCTGACACAGACGACGACTACTTAGACACAGACGCAGACATGCAGCGACGTGGTCCGGCTGACAGTCTATTCTACTCGGCCAGCGCGAACCCCAGTAGTAAACGTAGTAAACAGAGAGTCCGTGGCAAGAGGGTCCAACGGCTACAGCAACAGCAACATCAGCAGCAGCACGGCCAGAGCAAATTAGCCGTAAGCTTGAGCATAGGACAAGGTTTGCTGACGATGTACAGCCCAGTGAGAGATTCGGAGCGCAAAGTCATACCGGGCCAACAAGGCAAGATCATGCTACGAGTCGACGACGCCCTCGTGTTTTCCGTCTCGGAGTACAAGAGCGACGAGAATCTCGGTTACGTTTGCGCCATGGCCAAGGAGGTTGTGCTACACCACTGCAGCTCTAAGACCGCTGTCTCCACGCAGCCACCTCCCTTGCGCTCCGTCAACAGCTCCATACCGAAACATTGCGTGCGCACGATCTACCGAACTGAACCTTCGGCTAGAATCGTGCATGACGAGCCGAAGGATATGCTCGCGATAGCGCTTAGCATACAAACGTCTCACGACACTCATCGAGTCAAGGTTCGATCGATGTTTCGTTTTGCGTTTTGAATTTTTTGTCGAACCGATGTTAATCGATTTTTTATATAGACCTACAAAGTGGCAGTGAGTCTGAGTCAAGCGAGTCTTAACCATCGGGTGACCAACAGTCAAACCTCTTGGTTCAGTCAGTTGAGCGATTGTCTGGACGTCATCGACCATCCCGTCGCTGGATACACTCCACCAAGTATACTCACTGAGCTTCACGCTCATCTTTGGGACTGCGCCATCGATTACAGGTACGCTCTCATTTTTAACTGTTCACAAAAAAATGTCATAATCGTATTTCCGATTTTGCCGAAAAACTACTAACGTTTCGCGAGTCACTTTTCAAAACAATGCAATTTCTGAAAAAGTCGTTGAGAGCGTTGTTTACGCTATTTAATTAAATGGTTCGCGTTTATCTGGCAGGCCTCTTCACTTGCCACTGAGCTCGTTCGTGACTTTGGGAAACTTCAGCGTGTCGAGTAACATAGCCGCGCAAACGAACACATCCACACTGCGCTTCATCGCCGAAGATTTGGCTCTGTTCATCAGCAGCAAGGTGCAACCGCAGTCCCAACTGCAGGTAGATCTCAGGAAAGACTACGTATGCGTTATGGATATGGGTCTGTTCGAGTTATCGTTACGGCTAAACGACAGACAATGTGGTGGTGCTCCACGCGTTGACTTGCGTGCTAGCAGTAACATCCTCCATATACGCACCTGTTCGGATTCGGGCAGAGCACTCATGCAGTTGCTCACCTACTTCGCGGCCGATGGCGATCTCGATCCCAAATATCGAGAGCACGCGCTCTCTCCAGAGGTAGATGATTTCGCGGATTCCGACCACAAGCACCATCTCCTCCATCATCACCAACAGCAGTCCGATGAGACTCTCCTTCCCGACGAGAGCATCAGTTTGCTGAGCAAAAGCCAAGTGGAGCGCGTCAACAGTCTAATGGAGGAAGCCATGGAGGAGTCTGCCCATGGGCTATGCAGTGCTCACTCCGAATCGCACAAGAAAAGCTCTCAGAAGGGCAAGCAGGAGCAGCAGGTGGAGGTGTTCTTCTTCCCGGACGAACAGTCTAAAACGGACAGAGGCGGCAAGGCTGAAAGTTCGACGGGCGCTGGTGCGTCGCAGGAAAAAGAACACCTTCGCCATCATCAAGAAGACGAGGCGGGTGCGGTTGCGGCGTCGGTCTCCGACGACACGGACGACGACTTTTGCATACTCGGCGAAGAAGCTGGGGTCGGCATAATACCGGCGCACGGCGTGCCGGAAGTTCGCTGGCTCAGTCATGAATCCGTTAAGATCATCGACAATCACTTTGCCGTACCAGCCAGCAAGAGGGACTTGCTGAAACCACCCAAAAACTTTCCTAATGCGGTAATGCGGTATCGGCTTCGCGAAGCTACGCTCGTCTGGCACATGTATGGCGGCAAGGACTTCGCTGAGAGTCAGTATCAATGGCCTTCGTGCACCAAGGTTCGACACGTAGTCTATTTCGAGAACGACCCAGATAAACGGTAAGTAGAGGATATTGGTAGTCAATTCGGAATTTCGTTAGGATCAATTATTCCAGTATTCGCTACGAATTGCACTTTTCGGACTTTCGAATTATTGAAAGTTTTATCATAAACTTTCTGAATTTATTTTTGAAATATTTTCACGCGACTAGCTTTCAATCGAGCCTATGAGCTGTTTTGTTAAATCAGTAAACGATAGTATCATTGATTAATCCATGTTTCATTGGTTGAACAGCCAAGAGGCAACATACAAGACTTTGCCGGACCCATCGTCAAAGCGCAGTTGGCAGGAACTTGGAGGTCCAGGCCGCCGACTCGACGTATTGATGGAGCTGCAGTTGAACAAGGTGCGCTTTTTGCACGAGATCTATCCGGAACACACGACCCAGGCCAGCTGGCAAGGCTTGGAGGTGAACGAGATTGAAGTAAGGGACCGATTGGCTAGCTCGCAGATAAACATGTTCCTCTATCAGTACAGCAGCGAGGCTAGGCCAAAGCAATCATTTGCCAACATGTTGTTTGTGAAAGCTATCCACACGCGACCCGATCCGCGATTACCCGCTGAAGAGTGCTGCCTGAAAATTAGCCTGCTGCCCGTCAGACTCAACATCGACCAAGACAGTCTGCTCTTCCTCGTGGATTTTTTCAGCGAGCTACAGCAGCCCGCTTCAGCGAGCTCAGCTTCCCAGCAGCAGCAACGAGCGTCGCCTTCGCGAAATCGTGAAAAATCGCAGGCATGCGATACAGGTGGCAGTGCCACGAGCGTAGCTCAGAGCTCGGTTGGCGACGTGAAATCAGCGAACTCGAGACAAGGCATTCCGATTCATCAACTGCCTGTCATGAGCGTCAATTACGAAAATAACGAACCCGATGGTGCTTACGGCGGTTACCGAAACTACGCCGGCAGTCAGCGAGACGAACCAGCCGCAAACGATCGCAATCTGATGATACTACTGGAGGATGAGCTTACGATTAAAGAAAACAAGTCTAGCGCCAAAGTCGTTCGCGAGATTCAGAGTAACGGTCAGCCGGTTTACTTCAGGAGTGTAATTTTTTCGCCCGACGTATTTGTCAGATTGGATTACCATGGAAAACGAGTTGATTTGACTCATGGACCGCTAGCTGGGCTGCTCATGGGTCTAGCGCAATTAAATTGTTCTGAACTCAGATTGAAGCGTCTTGTTCACAGACAAGGGCTACTTGGCTATGAAAAGCTGGTTTCGTTCCTACTTACGGAGTGGATACAAGATATTAAAAAGAATCAACTACCTAGTCTACTGGGTGGAGTTGGGCCTATGTACTCGCTCGTGCAACTTTGTAAGTGCTTTTTTTCACGCTGTTTTGGAAATCGGACTTGATCTTACTAAATTAGACTATTTATCTTTGTAGTTCAGGGAGTGCGAGACCTATTTTGGCTACCTATCGAGCAGTATCAAAAGGACGGTCGAATCGTCAGAGGACTACAGCGCGGCGCCAACAGCTTCACCACCTCTACGGCAATGGCGGCTCTTGAACTCACATCGCGACTTGTGAACGCGATACAGAGCACCGCCGAGACTGCCTACGATATGGTGAGTCCAGGACCGAGCGTAAGGACTCTCTCAGGCAGAGGTCACAGAGGCCGTAGAAAGCGATACACTCAACCGCTTGACATTCGCGAGGGTGTAACTAATGCGTACGTTCTCGTTAAAGAGGTAAATTTCGCTTGCTACTTTTCGATTGCCCTCTTCGACCAGCCAACATAAGCTAAATTCTTTTTATCGGCTATTTTACAGGGCCTTGGCGAAACAGCCTCACAATTGATTAGAGTGGCAAGCGAGGAACACGAGCAGAAAGGAGTATCGGGTGCCGTAGGAGGGGTTCTGCGTCAAATCCCACCGACGGTCGTCAAGCCGATCATACTCGCCACCGAAGCCACTAACAACGTCTTAGGTGGTATGCGATCTCAACTCGTGCCAGACGCGCGGCGTGAAGCCGTTCAAAAATGGAGATCCGACTCTGACAATGAAAGTTGAATGCACTTTGCTCTTCTCACCCACTTTGTCGGTGAGATTAGATTGCAGAAAATGCGCAAATTACCTCGCTTCAGCAACACGCACCTTATTTTTTATTTTTATTTTGTTTTCGATTTAACGTTTTGACTGATAGCATGTTGTTGCAATCCTTGCCGGATGGTTTATAAATAAGGCTTGTTCTGTTCATTACAACTTACTTGTCGGTGGTTTTTTGAACAACAATTAGATAAACAATTTTTTTACTATGACATTTTTTTATCCTTAAGTACTTTACTAGCTGAAATGTATTTGTTTAGACTAATGCTCTTATAGAATTTGATAACAACGGATCAACAATCAGAGAAAACATTATTTTGTTAGCTTATGAATATCCTAATGTTTATTCATGTGTATTTAAGATTTATGTTATGATATGAGAATTATTACTGGATTACATTACTTTTCAAACGTTATCAAATATTTACGTCTTCTTATTATTAGACTTTGCGAGTACAATGTGACAAAATTTAAAAAGATATTAGCGAATAGAATCTACGTTCAAATGTACATACATTTGTCGATTTGCGCGCAAGACGACTCTCCGCCTTTGTAAGTTTTATACAAAAAAAGTGCAAACAATTAATAAAATCATTTTCACTGTATGTTGTAATAACAATAATGCTTACTTTTCCTTTCCCTTTCATTTCGATTTGTTTACCTTCAACACATCAAACTGACTTCTCGCTATAACTTTTTACGTTAGAGTTATTTAGTGCATTCATACACGGAAAATTTAAAATTAACGTAGGAAATGACGAGGGTAACTATCGTACCAGCAGTCGGTAAATCGGTTGAATTTATATATATAATAAAATCTCACATGGTAAAAGCTCATTGAACGACAATACGTGTAAATATTTAGAGATGGCAGCATCATCTAAATACTGACAGTTCATATCCGATTCCCGGCTATTTCCATGGTAATGTTTGGCATTATTTGAAAGTTCCAAAATCGAAGAAAGCGAAGGCACTGAAAGTAAACGCAGTCGGGATCCAAGTGATGAATGCGATGATTGAAAAATCAAAGAGAGCCGTAAGGTGAGATGCGCAAGTAGTATGGAATATCAAGTCGAAGATAAGTATGACGGAGGTGAGAAGGGGGAACGTGGTGCAGAAGGCGAAGACAAGACAGATTGGAAATTGGATGCGAAATCGGACTTGGAAGCCACGAGAAAAAAGTTGGAGGTTATTGGCCGCGAGCTTGGACTCGTAAAGCTTAGCTGGGCTGATTGGTCTTCGTCGAGTGTATGGGAAGCAGATGACAATAGCGCGGAAGAGGATCGCAAATATTTCGGTCGATCGCTGGCACCGAGTTACCGATCTATGAGTGACCTCGAGAAAGCTTTTCTGTGGTACGCCGAGAACTTTCGTAGGCAGTATCGAGCGGCTTATCCTTGGCGCAAGCCTCTTCTACTCACCTGTTCCAATGAATGCGCTGTCCAGGTAAACTTCTCCAGTTTGCACTGCAAGCTTTTAGCCTTGTTTAGATTCTTTTTTTTGGCTGCTTATCATCACATGTACATAGAAAGTTTACTCAATACTAATTTTTTGTTTCAAAGTTGATTCATTCTATTATCTAATTAATTAATTATTATTTAATTTATTATAAGCAGATAAGCATTAAAATTGACAATAGTTTAAAAAATTATTGAATTTTCATTACAATTGATCTTAAAGAGGAATAATAATGTAATTTCATGAGCTAAAATTAAATTTAGGTTCGAGGATAAGGTAAATAGGAATTGTGATAGCAAATAATAAAGTCAGTAATATCTTTATATTTTCAGTATATTCTTTTAAATACTTTCGATTCTCACAACGTACAAAGGCAGTTTTGTATAGTTAATATATTCATTTATATATTTATTTGTATCATATAAAATAATCGGAACATAATAGTCGCTATGGACACAATCGCCATTGAAAAATCGAGCTGTGGGACCTCGTGCGCAGGTAACAATAATAGGAATGCACTTAAAAAAATGGGTTTGCACTTCCACTTGACTTCTGTGATTTTTTTTTATTATTTAAACTATTTAGATCGAATGACGCGCTCGTCATTGTATCAATTTTTCCAAAGTTGTTCGCTCTTATTAAACGAAACAAGAGTGAATTTCTGTAAGTCGCATGAAATTTTCATAGCAAAGAGTATTAAAGAGTACGATGACGATTAGTCGCGTTCTTACAATTATTCATCTACTTGTCGGAGCCTTTGGTTTCCTACCTCTTGGCACGCACGCACACAAACACACACACGCACGCACAATACGTACACATAAGCGCCGCATATTCATTAACGCACACCACGCTTTCGCCTTGGTTATCTCTGTTGGCGAAACTAAATACAAAATAAATGAAAAACAAAAAAGCTCGATATATATCTAAAAATTGACAATTACGAATTACGCTTCTATTCGCTTGTCGGTTTTCGAGACTTACAATCAAACAGTCTTATGTAAGAAAAAACTAATATGTAGGTAAAATCCTAGTGAGTAAGTATTCGCTAATTTGACGGAAAAGGAAAACTAATGCCAACTTTCGAAAGGCAACTAAAGTCATACATAAAAAGAAAACAAAAAAAGAAGAAAACGGAAAAAAACACTTTGGTTTCCGAGTCAACCTTACACCGGAGTTGCTCGATCATTCACAATATTCATATGACAATAATATTTGACAAGTCGCTCGTTCGCTCGTTCGCCTTTCCTTCCCGTCCAAATTGAGGATTCGATCAACAAAATATACCTAAATAACGCAAGCTGCCTTTTGTCGTTGGAATGTCGCATTTTGTCGGTTCTAATGCGTTTCATTATAAACATTTCACAGAAGTTTGTATCGACGGCGATAAGGCGAACGGTTCTCCCGTACGCAGAGCTGAGCACGTGGCAAGGCTGCGCAACTTTCGTGAGCGACTTGTTCGCCTACGAGCCGCTTGCCGCGCCTCTTCTCTTGGTAAGTTCAACCCATACACGGTACATTCCCCGAGTTTTTTTTTTTTCGAGTCGTCGCGGTCTCGTATAAATTTGCTCTATAATTCGGCTGGTAAGCAAGGCGGACGATTCCATGAGCGCGGGCGCGCGCGTCGCCGTCGTCGTAGTCGTCGTCTGCTACGCGGCTCGCTCTCCATCACAACTGGAGGCTCCATCTCTCGCTCTTTTTCAGCGCCGACGAGCGCGCGCACGTGCTTCGCTTTCGATTCGCGCATTAATATCATGCACGTGGCCGGGACGCAAGGTAGAGCGCGACCAGAATAGCGGGGAACGCACGCCGCTCCCGTCGAGAGGTCGCCGCGGTTTTCGTTTCTCTTCGGCTCTCGCCGCTCTTTGCTTCCGGCGTCGCGGTGTCTCCCGGCCGTCCTAAACAATGAGATCGAGCGCGCGCGCGAGTTTCAAATCCACGTTTTTGCACGTCATTTTATTTTCGTTCATTGCTCCCTCCCGCTTCCTCACTTAATTGTACGCGCGCGCGAGGCAGCGATATCACAAGATGTCATCGCTGAAGTGCCAGTTTTCGCGAGCGAATGGAAGTCGCGGTTGCCAGCGATGATCGATCGTCCGCGCGGTTCGCCTTTTGGGGAGGGACTAGTATTGGCTATGCAGTTGATTGCTCATTATGAGATTTAGCAGTAGCCCACACGTGGCTTTCTAATTTCAGAATCCGCGAGTCTCACAATGTCCCGACACATTGTTCGTTATTCCACTAATTCCGAGATAAAATTATTTCATAGCGAGCGAGAAACGAGGAAAAGACGAATTTAAAAAACAACAGGTTTTTTTACATCGCAGGAAAAGAATGTCTCGCTTATTAATATATATGTATATATATATACCTATGTGTCAGTCATTTTTTCATCTATTTACTAAATAGCGACTCAATGTGCTTATAGATATTTTTTTCAAAACAAAGAAAATGCGTTGCAAAATTAAAAAAATAGTAATTAATAAAACTGATTTATGAATTTCACTAAAAAAGGAGTTGATGCACCTTTATATACTTTTTAGACTCGAATAATATTAAATCTCATTTTCTATACTTATTATTTTTCTTTATTCAAATCTATAGCAACAACACTTAAATCTACATTTTTTTTTGTTCTACGACTCGGTAATCATCATAAATTACAATCACACGAATACAAGTCGAGATTTGGTTGATATTTAAAGTTTTTTGTCTTTATATACATATATATACATATACATATACATACATATATATATATACACACACATATATATATATATATCTTTATATACGAATATGTACAACGCCACTAAAGTAAAACTAATAATCCCTAACTAAATAATCGCTAAAATACGGAAGAGACTTGTCGCGCCTCACAAATATGAATTATGTATATCAACAAAGACGTGGGAGCAAGACAGAGAGAGCGAAAGAGAGCGAGAGAGAGAGAGAGAGCGAGAGAAAGGAGCGAGAAAAAAAAAAGCCAAGGGGAGGAGTGCAGGAGAGCAGAAACGATATATAAACTCGACGTTCGACCTATATTTCGCGCATGCTCTGGCTCTCCCTCCGTGGGCTTTTTCTCTCACAACCCCCCCATTCGGTAATTGGCGCACACCCGCGCTCTCGTCACACACGCACCCCCCCCCCTCCCGCGCGCTCTCTCTCTCCCCCCTCTGTCCGTTTCGTTCGCCTCTCTCCCTTTTTCACGCTTTCGCGCGCGCACGCACCTCTCGGTTGCTCTCTCGATCTGTTTTGGCGATTAAGTCGCGAAGAGCAACGTCGTCGTCGCCCACCCCCGCGCGCGCGCATCCAAGTCACAGTGACCGAAAGAAAAAGAGGAGCGCGGGCGCGCGCGCGCGCGGGGTCCCGAGAATATACATCGGCGAGCAAGAGGGAGAAAGATGATTGCTACAAAAGTATAACGCGAGGCAACTTGTTGCTCGCACAACACGTATATATGTATATATATTACAAATGGCTGTAAAAGCGTGTATGTATATATGAGGTGCGCCGTCCGTGCGCTCTCCGGGAGAGAAGCTGTCGCGCGCTTACGTTCGATAAAGTAATCACAGCACCATTGTTGTTCTTGCGATTCTACCGCGAGCGGAAGCGAGGGACTTATTACATGTAGAAAGTATAATACAAGAGGCGAGGACCGAAGTCGCGCTCAGTCGGGGGACTCGGTGTCTCGCGCGGTTTCGCTTTGCTTACTTGTAGATCGGCGACGGGATGCACTTGCGTTCCCTCCTCGGGACCGGTTCCGTCTTCCTCTCCAGGTTGTTCATCATGACGTTGATTTGGACGATGCTCGAGGCGCAGATGGCCGGGTCGCTGTACGACTGGAGCCACTTGGCGAACATCCGGCCGTGGTGCATGCCCTCCGCGAAACTCATGGTCCTCTGTTCGGCCGGCTGGACGCCGTCGGCCGCGGCCTGCAGGTTCAGGCTGGTGCGGGCGAGTTCGTTGTTGTTCATGCAGACCAGGCTCTCGACCAGTGCCCTGGCCTGGCTGGGCGAGGGTCGCTGCGACTGGTTCTTGGCCTTCTTCATGCTTTGCCGGCGCAGGGCCAGCTGCTCGGTGGCGAGCTTCCTCAGTCCCGCCGTGTCATTGAAGAAAAATCTAGAGGCGATGACCGTCGCGAACGCGCCGTAGTTCTTGCACAGCTCCCAGAACCAGAAGGGCGTCTCGGCCAGGTTGAGCGTTCTGTTTTGGCAGGCGAACTCCAGTTGCGTGAGAATCCAGGCGAGCGATTCCGGGGTGAGCACGTTGGGATCGAAGAACCCGTTGGCGCCGACGGGCATCTGGTTGTAATGGTAGAGCCGGGGCTGCTGTGGCTGCTGCTGGTGCACGGCTGCGGCCTCGCAGCGCCTCGGCGACAGCGGCACCGAGGCGTGGGGTGCCTCGGCGGCCGCCGGCAGCGACCTCCTGGAGGCTGCCGACTTGGACACGGAGGTGGGCGCGATCGCCGACGAAGTGGATGGACGCTTGAGGCTCCTGCCGTTCAACTGGGAGACGCTCTCCACGTACGACGACACTTGCTGCTGCTGCTGCTGCTGCAGGAGTTGCTGGTGGTGGTGTTGCTGCTGCTGCTGCAGTTGCTGGTGCTGCTGGGCTTGCGGCTGCTGGTGGTGGTGCGACTGCTGAGGCTGTTGCGACATGGACGAGGTGGAGGGCAGGGCGCCGATCTGCTGGCAGAGCATGGCCGCCTGGCTGGAGTTGCTGCTGCTGATCAGGCTATTCAGCAGGTTGATGTAGCTGGCGTTGAAGGCGCCGGTCACGTCGGAGGCGCTGGGCTGGCCGGCCGCGAGGTTCAGCGGCTGGGCCTCGTTGCGGCGCCGGCGCTTGGGTGCGCTGGTCGGATACTCGTCCTCGCTGCTGTGGGCAGAGCGCGCCGAGCGGGGACGGCGTCCGGAGGAGCTGGCGGGGCGGCCGCCGGAGGAGGCGGGCGAGGGCGCCGCGTCGCTGTCGGGGGTCGTGGACGCGTTGCGCGCCATGTTGCGGATCTTGTGCTCGGACTTGCACCAGCCGCGGAGCGTGCTCTCGGGCACGCCGATGTCTCGCGCCACGGAGGCCTTGCTCTCGCCCTCTCGCACCCGCTGGATGGCTTCCAGCTTGTCGTTGGCGGAGATGGAGCGAACGGAGCGCTTCTTGTCGTCGGCCGCGACCGCGGCGGCGGCCACGGCTGCTGCTTCGCCGCGCATGCCGATGAGGATCTGTTGTTGCACCTGAGCTCGGAAGCGTTGCTCCAGGTTAGCCGTCGTGGTTCGCTGCCGAGGGCGTTGGACCGGCACTGCGGGCTCGCCGATCGCCTGACTGGACTTGCCGATCTCGGCGTTTGGGTCTTGTCGAGGACGCGCGGTAGGCACCCGAACACACTGATGCTCGATGGCGAATGTTCACACACCGAACTGTTCGTTCAACTCAAACTGTCAATAGCGAAGTCGCACGGGACACTGTAGTAGCTCACACTGTAGGTACTAAGCAGCTCTGAACTCTTCGCTGTCTGGCGCTTCACTGGTCAAGGGCCCAGGCCGTTTTTGACTTATAGCCGCGGTGCGACTCAGAGAGAGAGAGACCGGAGTGGTCGCAGGAGTGGGGAGGGTTGCCGCCGCCGCCGCTGCTGCACAGCGTGTGATCGCAAAACGACGACACTGCCTCGGCGGCACGCTTTTACCGCTCCACGCTCTGCACACTGCTGCCCCGCAGATGCTTGCCTCTCTCTCTCTCTCTCTCACTCACTCTCTTTCTCGCTATCTCTCTCTCTTTCTCCCTCTTTCTCCCTCTCGATTTCACTTGGTCCAAAGGCTGCAGCCAGGCACATGCGCGCTCGCGCGGGGGGAAGTGCCAACTGCCGCTCGCTCTCTCTCTCTCTCTCTCTCTGTCTCTCTCTCGCGAGCGAGCGAGCGCGAGCGCCCACGGTAATAAAGAACTTTTTTATGAATGAAACACAACTCGACCCCCACTTGCAGCACCGTTGCACTATCTCTCTACGACTGCCGCGTATGCGCAATGTGCTTTTGCCGTGTGGCCGTCTCACGCTTGCTCTTGACTTGAGCTGCACTCTTCTAACCCTGAGATGCACCTCTCTCGCTCGCTCTCTCTCTCTCTCTCTCTCTCTCTCTCTCTCTCTCTCTCTCTCTCTCTCGCTCTCTCTCTCTCTCTCTCTCTCTCTCTCTCTCTCTCTCTCCGAGTAGCAGGTAGCGCGTGTGTGTATGTTGACTCGTACTACTGGCACTACCGCTGCACCGGCTTTCCGCAATTGCCCCCGAGCCGCGTCTCTCGCGGCGATTCGGAAATCGATTCCACTCTTTTTCCTCGCCGCGAGTGCGAAAAGTAAAAGCGCGACAGCCGGGGAAATTACGCGCGACGATCGTGCCTCTCTCTCTCTCTCCCTCTCCTCGACAGTGTAAATTTGGCACGCTGTCGTGTGTTGCAAACTCGTCGCTCGGGCGTTTATCGGCGCCACGAGCGAGCGAGCGAGCGAGCAAACGAGAGAGAGAAAAAAAAATGTATATTACTTATCGGCTTGATCTCGCGACGCGCTGTCCGCGAGCGGGGAAGGAATCTCCGACCGAGAAAAGCCCCTCTTGCGGACGAAACGCGCCCTTTGCTTTCGAGTAGGGGCGGGAGACGGCAGGTGGGGGAAGGCCGAGTTTTCCGGACGGAGAGAGAGCGCGAGTCCCCTCGCTTGACCACAATGTACAGTCGAAAAGCGAGACGCACGCGTCCGCGCGACAGGCAGGGAGCGCGGAAAAAAAATGAACGCGGGGTCACTTTTGCGCACGAGATGCTCTCGCGACGAGTCGCGACGCTCAACTGGCGCGACTGCTATACGCGACTCGCGGGCTGCCGAGGCTGGCTCGCGGTGTTCGCGGCTCTCGCGCGCGCGCTGCTGCTAGCTGGACGCCGGCGGTGCCTCGTTCCCGCCCGCCCGCCTTTACGCCTACCCGCGCCGCGCCGTCGCGCTCTCTCTCTCTCTCTCTCTCTCTCTCTCTCTCTCTCTCTCTCTCGCGCGCGCGCTCGTTCGCTCGCGTCGCTGCATGTGCGTGTGTATCCCTTGTTCGCGCGCGGCAGCAGCGACGAATAACGGCGGCGGTGGTCTCTTCTTAGTCTCTCTCTCTCTCTCACTCGCTCGCTCTTCCGGCGATCGAGCGCTCCGATGGCCTTTCCCCCCTTTTCGTGTAGCTCTCTCTCTCTCTCTCTTCCGTGCGAAGATGCAGATGCGGACGACCTTTTTTTTTTTTCGTCGGCTCGCGGCGATTTCGATCGATCGCTCGGGAGCAAGAGAGACAGCTCGCCCTGCCGCGGCTCGTACGTCCGCGTGACATTGGAAAGGTCAAACGTTGAGAAAAAAAATAATTAGCCATAAGTATATGAGGGCCGAGGTGTCCTCTGAAAGCGTATCAGGCCGGCAGCCGGCGCGCGCGTATATAGATGCCACGCTAATATCCGCGGCCCTCCTTTTGTTTTTCTCATCGTGGCACATATATATACCGTGTGCGCGCCGGGCGCCCGTACCGAGCGCCCGTTTTTGTGGAGATCGCGCGTGTGCGTGTGTTTCCCTCTACTACAGAAAGTAATCCCGCTGACTCGCGTTCGCGCGAAAGAGCCTTCGACGCTCTCCTCGTTTCTCTCTCTCTCTCTGACTTTTTTTCTCTTCCGTATATCTATCTCGCTCGCGCGCTCGATCGTCCTCTTTCTCTCTGTACCGACGCTTCTTCTCTCTCTCTCCCTCTCTCTCTCTTTTTTTTTCGTTTTGGCAGTAGCTCGCGGGCTCGAATTAAAGAGAACGCGCGCTGGGCGAACTGCCGCGCCGCGCGGGACGACCGAGCGGATAGATATAGAAAGAGAAGCCGCGCCGAGTCGAGTATCTATATAGAGACAGAGGAGAGAAAAAAAGCCCGAGAGAGAGAGAGAGACGACACGGAAAGTATTAGGACCGGCTGTGCGTTCGTTTCGCGACGCGCGTCGGTGACTCAGTCACCCTGATTGTTACTCTCTCTCTCTCTCTCTCTCGCTGTGTGTAACTGCCTGCGTCGCGAGAGCTCGTTTTCGTCGCGCGCGCTGATGACGGCATTGTTTTTCGCACGCGATATATATATATATATATATATATACACACACACCCGCCTCTCTCTCTCTCTCTCTCTCTCTCTCTCTCTCTCTCTCTCTCTCTCTCTCTCTCTCAACCTACATCGCGAAAACGCTGCTGGTCAAAACCTCTTATCATGTTTATTTACTCACATGCGCTCTTTTTTCCTCGATCGAGTTCATCGCGACGAAGCTACATGCGTACCCGCGCGCTCGCCTTCTCGGCAGATAATCGCGCCCGGCGTCGCCGTCCACTGTCGTTTCGTCAATTATCCCCGCGGCATATAAATACACGCCGCGGCGAGCGCGGCGTGATCTATTACGGCGATTAGTCCGAGGAGCCGGTGGCGAAGGGGGGGGGGGGGCCTCGCTCGCGAAACCGGAAAACGCGATTTATGGATTTTAATCGGCGAAGCCATTCTCCCTCGTCAGCCGGCAGGCGTCGGTGTTTTGATTGCGCTCGCCCGGCCATCGATTCGGCGTGCTCGCGGATCGCCGTCCGTATACGCGGGCGTCGCGCGCAGTCCGGCGTGGAACCTCGCGCGCGGCTATGCGGGCTCCCTTCGCGTCCCGCCGCAAGGAGCGAACGACGCGCCGCGGGGCTGCGCGTCCGTCGATACAATCGTATTTCTCGTGGTCGTTGTAAAAGCGCCCCGGCAATAATAATATTGAGCTGGCCCGCGACGAGATGCCCGACGATGAACAAAAGGACAAAGGGAAAATTCGGGTTTTACCTGGGCAACTTATAAGCTGGCCAATTTAAATTGCATTCTAATCTGTAGCCGATTGGGACGGCAGACTTTCGAAAATATTAAAGATAAGTTGGGTCCTCGGGAATTTAAGCATAACGTCCATTAAACTGATTTAGGGTTCAGCCGAGTGTGACTGCTTGACTTTTGTATCACGGACGTAAGGCACATCTCGTAAAAGTGAGACAAGATCGAGGGATCTGGGCCGTACTATTGTACAACGGTACCTATATCAGAACATTTTAACTACAGTTTCGTATAAGCCCGTCGTCGCCAAGGTTCGCTACCTGTTAGCTTTCGGTGGGCGGCGAACCTATTTACTTCAAATCCTTCAAGTGCCATTTATTGACTCATAAATGACGGCTATTGTTCATTGCGTGCACCCTTCGCGAGAAGCTTCTCGAGAGAGAGTTCGGGTGCAAGGCTAAATTGTCTAGGCGTCAGGGGAAGTTTATACAAATACGCGACAGCGGGCCTCAGGTAGTCGCAGAAAAATCCCTTTCTAATTTTAAGACTTCCGCGGAGAGTTTGCGAGGATACTGCCTGCCTCTGTGCTCTTCTTGGCGTCCATCGAACGAAAATATTCGTATCGACAATTCTGCAGTCGAAATTTTCTGTCGAGTGGATGCAATATCAATAACGTCAATTAACGATGTCTCTGCGAACGCCCAAAAATCAACACTTCTCGCGTGGTCGCAGTCTCGAACGCTTGGCTTTCCCACCTCTCAAGCACAATCGACGCAGCTCTCCTTGGCTTGGTAGTTTGTCCCTCCGGCCCCAAATGTTAAGATGTCGCTTCAAACATCGACACGAAAATGAAAAAACCATTCGAGGATGTACGATTCGACTACGATAAATTCCATCTTCGAACCACCTTATCTTGCATAGCTTTTGTTACATGGCCATTCGACTGTTCAAAATGTTAGTCTATTAGATCGTCAATTGCATGGAACGCTAGAATAATCGCCAACTTTGTGGCCTTTGTTCGGACGGTGGCGTCATGATTACTCGGTTTGTTAATTAGCGGCCATATTATTAAGCATTTCGATAAAACGTTGTTAATAACTGTTGCTTGAACAGTTTGAGGACGTGTTACGACCCTTCTCTAAATGTACATCGAGCACAGGGAAATGTAAAACTTTCGCCTGCCCGGTGACGCCACCCATAAGTGCAACAACGTTCGGAAACGTACATGACACGATAATTTAGTATTATACAATTGATTCGCGTGTGGCTCGTTTCACGAAGCCAATTATCGTATAGAAATATCTGTTTTAGAACGTTCAAATGCAAATTTGTCAAAGTTTACGATAAAACGTGATTTCTTTTATTTATTTTTTTATAATCGACTTCATCAACAAGCTTACAATTGAATCGACGCAATAGTAGAATATTAAATTATCGAGTTTTGTACTTTTTCAAGTGTTGCTATATACGATCGTGTTAAATCTAGGGCGAGAATTGTGCGGATACCTTGAGGACGCTCTCGTGTAAAGATTTTCAAACAACTTGGAAAAATTCGCTGCACTTGTTTTACTCGCTCGTAAGATACTAATTACTGATAAATTACAAAAAAAATTTTTAAGGATTTTGTCTATAGTATTTTCTTTCTTATAGTCTTTTCCAAAGATCGATATGTGCCCTCAGAAAAATTTCAACAAGTGTTGTCGAAAGTGAAATCACAACGCAAAAATTTTCCATGTTTTAACAACTTTCTATTTATTTAACAGTGGTATCTATTTAGGATTCACTAATCTTCATTTTTTTCAAATTCGTAAAATTCTAAAGAAGCTTTCCATGTGCATTTTCATAAATAAAATAAAAGTAATTACTTCTTACAGGATAATACACAGTAAGCGTGTAAAAACGTAGGCAATAATGACTTTTGAAAAGTTATAAGCTATACGGTTGCTAAGAAGCCATGTCGCGTTATTATGCCCTTTTACGAAATCATTCCTATAATTTTTTTTTATAAATATTATCGTATCAATATTCACACACATAGAAAGCATCTTGAGAAAATCGAGATTCGTACGATCTTGAATAAGCCTGTTAAAAATATATTCGTGTGTATTTTTGAAAATAAAATGAAAAAAACTCACTGCTCATAGGAAAATACAGCAAAAAACTAAATTTGCTTGCGCTTCAGTTGTCGATTCACGTGAAAAATTTATTTCGAAACTCAAAATTGAAACATCTCGGATTGACAAACGTATTAAACAATAGGGAACGATATTTTTCGAAATGTTTTTTTTTTCAAATAACCTATTCGATTGTTAAGAAATTCGCTGTTACACCCTTCTACTAAATAAATCCTATAGTTTTTTTATAAATATTAACGTGTAAAAATTGAGGCACACATTATTAGGTTTTTGAAAAGCAATGTATTATCAAAAAAAGTTTTCAATTTCGAGAAATTGTTCGAGGTTTCTCCATCGAAGTTGCTTGACTCTTGAGGTTTCCATTTCTTCTGAAAAAACAAAAGTAGATACGGATTTTAGGAAAAGACTATAGGATATAGGAAAGTAGATAGTACGGGGAATATTTAAAAAAATGTTAGCTTCAATTTATCAGTAATTTTCCTCTTGCGAGCGAGTAGACACGCCGAGAATTTTTCCACGTGTCAATTCTGGTTAGAAGTTGCTTGTACAGCACAAAGTCCTTTGGTGTCGGGAATTGAAACGGCGATATTACACAAAGCCATAAATAACTTAACATTTTGTGGGAAAACCGGACAATTAACGTACCCTATTTTCCTTAAAACCAAATGGTGAAAACGTGAGAGGTCCGTTGCCTGTGATATATTGCTTGCTCTCCAATATGATTGTTATTATATTTTACCTAATGATATCTATGAGCTGCATCTTCCAGACAGTCACTCCGTCAGGTATATTGTTAATGACCGGTCACCCGAGCCTATGTTAACCTTCTATCAGGGTTTGCCATTAAGCCCCTACCGTTTTCGTACCCGTTTATTGCTAACACCGAATTTAGCGGTACTGTCGTTCATTGAGAAAACGAATGCAGTTGTAAAAAATAATTAAGGGTCTTCTGGCATTAGATTGTTTGACTTTGGCATTGTTTTAAACATTTGACTAATGATATCGTTCTAATCGTTTTATAATTTAACTATGGTTTAAATCATTTAATTTTGATCGGTCGGTTAACGTCGTAGTTGTATTTTCGATTCTCTATTTTATCCCGAGTTTTCTCAGGGTCGCCGATTGCAAACGTTATGTCAGATCTTGCAACTCCACAATTGAGAAATATCTAGGATTCGGCAAAATTACGCGAATCGAGCAGAGCCTCTGTCGCGAAGAAGGCACAAGCCGGCTACAGCGCACAGAGAGCGAGAGGGAGTGAGAGAGACGCTTTACACGGGCAGCTCGAACGGATGCGCGGGACTTCGTATCGACGCTGTCGAATCGGCCACGACTGCGCTGACTCGCGGGTGCAGGCGTACGTGAGTGCCGCGAGGTTCGGGCCAGATCGGTCAGCGTCGCTCCCCCAAGCCGCTCGTATCAGGCCTAAAACGGGCGCCAGCGGGGCCGGCAGTGCACATTATAAATGCCAGCGTCGCTTTGTGTCCACACTCGAATGCTCATACGTAATTCTCGCGCGTCGTCGTATACGGCGACTTTTTTCCACTTATCAGGGAGAGCACACATACAGGCGCGCGCAGGCGGTCGAGGCGAGATACGGTGGCGTTCTCTTTTTTTTTTTTTTCATTCATTTTCTTTTTTCATTCTTTTTTTCTTGTCGCAACGGCCGATTGGTGTCACGACGACGCAATTAACGATCGAGTCGCGCATCGCGGGGTCGAAGGTCGGCGCGGTCGGGGAGGATGTATATAAACCAGCCGCGGAGAGCGAGCGAGCGAAAACGCGAGCTGGAGCCTTCGCGACATCAATAATAGGCGAGCTAGCGGATCGGAGAGAGAGAGAGAGAGAGAGAGAGAGAGAGAGAGAGGCAAGGCGCGGGGCGCGCGCGAGAGAGAGAGAGAGAGAGAGGCGAGACCGGTTAATTTCGCGTTTCGCGATCGTTACGGGCGCGCACACAGGCGCGCGAACGCGCGGCGCACACGTACACGGACGGGCGGGGCGAGCGAGAGAGAGAGAGAGAGAGAGAGAGAGAGAGAGAGAGGAGCGCTCGCGCCGAGAGAATTTGTCCTTGTGGGCCGAGGAGCGCGCGCGTGCAGAGTGGCTGGCTGTTTGGGCTCCGGCGATATTGCTCGGGCTTTTCCTCCTCCTCCTCCTCGTCCCTCGGCGCCCGACCTCACTCCTCCTCCACCTCCCCCGGCCCTCGGTCGCTTGCTCGCTCGGCGTCTTTGTGTGTGCCGCTGCTGCTCGCTAGAAGCTCGCGTCGGCGCGAGTTTTTAGACGACGCGCCGCGCTCTCGCAGATAAAAAAAGCAGAGCGCGCCGACTGATCGATAGGAAGGCTGGCCGGCTCGCTGCGTCCAGAGCGCCGCGGCGCGAATATATAACGCGGGCGTCGCGCGCGCGCTGCGGCGGCTCGAACGCTTCCCGCGCGCGCTCGCGGGCCTCGGGCAGGGCGCGCGGACCTCGATCGGCCGCGGCCGCTGACGAGCCGCGGCGCAAAAAGAACGGCGGCCGGCGTGCGAGCCCCTTGATATGTAGGTCGCGCGTGAAATGGCTTATCTTTGAGAATTATTCTGGCCGATTCCCCCGCGAGCGCGAGCTACTTTCGTCTCTCTCTCTCTCTCTCTCTCTCTCTCTCTCTCTCTCTCTCTCTCTCTCTCTCTTTCTCTCTTTCTCTCGGCCACTCGCCGGATCTCGACGTTTACGCGCGGGAGAACGAGAAAGCGCCCGGGGAGAATTTTCTCCCGCGAATTTTCGTAACGTCCAGGGGTGGCGGTCCACTCTCGCGCTCGCGCGCTCGCCGAGGCACGGGGTGGCGCGGAGCGGGGCCGCGGGGGGAGCGAAGAAGCAAAGCGCGAGGGAGAGCGCGAGATTGAGGATCGATATTCACCCTCGGGAAAAGCCAGCGAGGTATAGCGGGCGAGCGAGACTCGAGGTCCGCGCGCGCCAGCTAGCTTCGCTTCTCTCTCACTCTCTCTCTCTCTCTCTCTCTCGCTCTCTCGCTCGCTGGCTTTCTAGCTCACACCGACGCGCGCGCTTTAGTTGCCTCCGCACGGCTACGTATAGCCGTTGATGCCGCCGCCGTCGCCGTCGCCGCCGCCGCCGCCGCCGCCGCCGCCGCTGCAGCGCGGACGTATTCGGCAAATAGGTGGACGCGAGAAAAAGAGGACGAAATTGGCGACGAGTCGACGGACTTTCGCGAGCCGAGCGCGGTAGTCGGCTTCGTTCTCGATCGAGCGATCATCGAGACGCTGGCCGGCTGGAAAGCAGCGCGCGCGCTCGATGCGAACCGCTCGCCGCGGCGCTCGGCGGCCGCGGTATAATTATCGCGATGGAAGCCTGCGACGCGCCGCCAGCGCCGGACTTTGCGACGAGCGCGCTAGTCGGCCGATCGTCTATAATAAAACCACCGCTGCGAAGTTCTCGCGAGCAACAGACGCCTATATTCGAAATCGATACGCCAGTGACGTAATTGAGAGTACGACGTACATAAAGGTCGCGAAGGGTAGAGACGGACGCTCGGCGGCTCGCGCGCGCGCAACTACGTCACACGCGGCGGATGCTCGCGCCAGCGAGGCGGCAGCGACTCGCCTCGGCTTCTCTTTTCTTCCTCCTCTTTTTTCGCTCTTTATTTCAGCTTTTTTCTCACTCGCGCGCCTCGCCGAGTGGAAATCTCGAGAGGCCGCGACTCGATCGGATCGACGGACGCGCGACAATCTCGCGAGGGTATCGGGAATCAATTAGCGGGCGATCGATGCGAGCGGGGACCTCGCTACGTGTCTTCGAGACGCGCTCCGGCAGCTCGCTCGAGGCAGCAGCGCTAATACGGCCGAATTCCTCGCGCGGGCCTTTTTCTTTTCTTCTCGTTTATCCTCGAGCGAGAGCCAGAGCCAGAGAGCGAGAGAGAGCGAGCGAATTCCTCAAATTTGGAGGGCACGGCTGCCTCGCGCTCGCGCTCGCCGAGTCGACAGATCGCGCGGCGCTCCGCTCGCTGGCGCGCGAGCGGATGACATTTTTCGGAGTAGGCTGCGCTAATTAGCGGCGGGATCGATGGGCGACGGGAAAAGCAGCGAGCGTCGGCGCTAATGCCGATGGGAATTTTCCATAAAACGAGCGCGCGACCGGGCCGCGAGTGTAAACAGCGGGGGTGGCGGAGGCAGGCTATTAAAACGCGTTTGAAGCGAAACTTTTTATTGCGTCGGGTTATTCGCTCGTTACAAATCACTAAGCGCGCATATAGATGGCCGGGGGTATCTCGACGAATTTATCTTTCCGAATGGCCGGCGTAACGAACGAATTAACGGGCTGTTCGCAGTGGCGAGTGTCTTCCATTTCTTTATCGCGCGCCTGGCTCGCGATAAAAGGGTTTACGCGCCGCCTGCGATCTCCCGGACAAAGCCGCGCGGCGGCACGGCGGAGCCGTAGGCGCGTCGAAGGACGATAATTAGTCGAGTCGAGCCGAGCGGAGTCGCGGAACGCGAAGAAATTCGCTGGCACTCGGGCTCGCCGCGAGCCGCGGCCCGCCTCTCGCGAATTGGCAGAGCGCACGAACAATCGAGCGAAAAAGGTCGGCAGCGAGGCTCGCGCACGTGATCAGCTCGGAGAGGATATATATAGCAGCCAGCGCGCACACAGAAGGTAGTTGGAGAGCGCGGAGGCGCGGACGCCGTGAACATGGGCAGAGAGAGAGAGAGAGAATGAGAGCGAGAGACGCGGAGGCAACACAGGGGGGAACCTAGCCTCCGGCTAGCCGATAATCAATATCGATCGGTAATCTTGGCCGCGCCAGCCGAGAGCGACTAGGGGGATAATTTAGCCGGGTTGGCGCGGCATTCCGCGCGCGCTCTCGCTCTCTCTCTCTCTCTCTCTCTCTCTCTCTCTCTCTCTCTCTCTCTCTCTCTCTCTCTCTCTCTCTCGCGTGCGCAGCGGATATTCCGCAGAGAGAGAGAGAGAGAGAGAGAGAGAGAGAGAGAGAAAGTCCGTGGCAGCGGTGTGTGGCAGCTCTCGGCGCGGCTCCCCTTCCTTATTTCGCGGAGAAAAATGTCTGAGCCACGGGGGCGACAGCCGACGGGGGGAGGGAGCCAGCGGCGGACGCGAGCGAAGGCTAAAGCCCGCCTCGTGTTTCCGCGCGTCCTAAAGGGCGCGACCCTCGCGTTTCTCGCGCGCGCGCTAATGCGCCTCGCGAGCGCTTACGCCTGGCTTCGCCGAGATCCTCTCTTGCGATTTCCCTCGGCCGCTCCGCTCCCCAGGCGGTCATCCCCCTCCCCCCTTTCGTCTCTTGCTCGTTGGCTCGCTCTCTCTCTCTCTCTCTCTCTCTCTCGCTCGCTGGCTCTTTTCGCTTCCCTCCTTCGTCTCGCGCTAAACTCGTCCGCAGCTATCTCGCTCTCGCCTCTGACCCGTGCTGCCTAAATCCGCGCCAACCTCCTTCTCAGCCGACTATCTCGTTACATTGGACCCATATGACACATAAAAAGTTGCGCGCGAAAAGGAAAAATCGAGCAGTGAACGCTTGCTTTGCTCTCTCTCTCTGTCTCTCTCTGTCTCTCTGTCTCTCTCTTGCTCTCTCTCTCTCTGTCTTTGTCTGTGTTTGCCGAGGCACCAACGCGCGCGCGTCTTTTTTTTTCCTTCTCTGGTTTTTTTTCTCCCTTTTTCGTAGCCTCGAGCAGCTCGCAGCAGCGGAGAGAGAGAGAGAGAGAGAGAGAGAGAGATCGGATCGATCGCTAGCTAGCGCGGACGCGCGCGGCGGACGCGAATGCGAGCGCGCAGGCAGCACAGCAGTGTGCTGATCACAGGGGCCTGCTGCTGCCGCTGCTTTCGCGTCCCGTCTCGTCGCCCCCCGCTCGCCCTCTCTCCCCCTCGTTTTCTCGCAGGCATCGCGGCTCGCTATAGCCGCTTCTCTCTCTCTCTCTCTCTCTCTCTCTTCCTTGCACCCTGCGGGCTTCCACGATATTCTCCGCGCCGCGCCGCGCCGCGCTAGCTCGCTCGCTCGCTGGCTCTGGCCCCTTTAAATTTCACGCGAACGCGCCGCGCTGCTGCCACGGCTGCTCGTTTGCATTATGCGCGCCGCGCGCTCAATTTTAATGCACCGACGAATTTCAGAAGGACGACGCTCGCTGCAGTCGTCGTAGTCGTCGTCGTGGACAAACTTTTCCGCGCTGCGAACTCGGCCGCCCCCGCCCCCCTCTTCCGACGTAATTCGGGTATCGATTATCGTCGACGGCGGGCAACGCGAGCCGCGGCGATCGAGCGCCGACGACGCGAGAACGAGTTTTGCTTTTCAAGAAATCCAAAAGTGACGACTCTTGGCTACGAGCCGTGGCGTTCGTGCTTTTCGTACGGCGCGTCTCGCGCGTCCTCCGGAAACGAGGCGGGGAAAAAGTTTCTTTCTCTCTCTCCTTCTTTTGTCTTTCCTCGCAGCGAGCGTCCCCCCCGAAGCCATTGTCTCCGTGGAAATTCCGCGAGGGCGAGAAAAACGCGCCCGCGGCGTCGCTACGCACGTCTCAAGGTCAGCTAACGAGCTGTTCGGCTGGAAACTGCGTAGTCGAAAAGTCTCCCACTGGCCCCCGCGGAGACCGTGCTCACGCGCACCCGACAGAAAGGGACAGAGAGAGAGAGAGAGAGAGAGGGAGACCATTAATAACGCACAGCTGATGAGTATATGTTTTCGCGTGTCGCGCGTCTCCATAACTGATTAATCTGTCTCGTCGTTGCACGTAGCGAGCCGTGAAATTTCGTCGCCGTATCATCTAATTGTTTCTCAACTAATTGTGAAAATAGCGGCCTCCCCCTCCCCCCGTCCTGACCGTCGATACGACGAAACGGCCTCTGCCAATTGGATACAAAATAGACGGATGATGCAAAAAGGAAGAGTTGTATTGGACGACGAACGAACGGGGATAGAGAGCGAGATAAGTAGACAAAAAAAAGAAAGAGGAGTAAGTTTCGAGACAGGTAGTAAAAAAGAGAGTGTGTGAGAGAGAGAGAGAGAGAAGGAAGGTCGTAGGAGGAAAGGCAAAAAAGCAAGAAAAAGAAAGAGTAACAAAGCTACGCGAGGAAGAAAATGAAAGAGGCAAAGGGGCACGCGAGAGAGAGAGAGAGAGAGAGAGAGAGACGCGGAAAATATATGTCCGAGCCGAAGCTAGGGCGAGAGCGATCGCGAGCGAGCGAGAGCGAAGAGATGGGTTGGGTAAGGGGAGGAAAGCAGGTCGGAAGAGCGGCTGCAGTAGCAGCAGCAGCGAAGCTGGGCGAGTGTGTCTATCTCTGTCTCTGGCGAACGAGCGAGCGAGAGATAGAGAGAGAGAGAGAGAGAGAGAGCGCGCGCGCGGTGGCTATTAGGACGGAAACTGAGGGAGGGGGAGGCGAGAGGCGAGGTATAACGCTACGCTAGACTCAACTACGTGGGGGTGGACGACGAGGCGGGCAGGCAGGCAGGCAGGCAGGCAGGCAGGCAGCTAGCTCGCTAGCTAGCGAGCGAGCGCGCGCGAGCGCGAGGGTGAGAGAGAGGAAGCGCGCGCGCGATAGTCGGGTCTCTCGCGAAGGGACGCGAATAAGGGACGACGAGGCGGCAGCCTTCTCTCTCTCTCTCTCTCTCTCTCTCTCTCTCTCTCTCTCTCTCTCTCTCGCTCGCTCGCTCGCTCGCTCGCTCTCTGGCTGCTGGCAAGCACGGCTGGCTAAATAACGGGCTGCCCTATTCCAGCACCAGCCAGCCGAGCACCCTAGCCTTCTCTCGCTTGCTCTCGCGTGTCCGTGTGCGTTCGCGCCAACGAGCAGCCGAGAAAGCTCCGCCACCCCCCTCGCCGCCCGCTCCCCGTGTCCCTTGTTCGCCTCCGCCGCCGCCTCCGCCGCCTCCGCCGCCGCCACCGCCGCCGCCACTGCCGCCGCCGCCGCCACCCGGCGCTATCTCTATACCTTTTAGTAGTCCGCGTCGCGCGCGCGCCCGCTGCCTCGGCCGGCGCGCACGGAACGCCTTCGGCTTGCTTGCATCCGACACACGCGCCCGCGCGCTTTGGCAGCCGAGGCCGAAGCCTTTTTATTGATCAGCGTGCGCGCGCGGGCAAAACAGAGGCTGCGGCCCCGAGCCCCGCTAATTTCATGCACCTTAATCCCCCTACCCTCCTTGCCCGCGTCTCGGCGCGCTGCGACTCACGCTGCGACGGGGCTCGCGGCACGGCGTCGACGCCGAGCCGTAATTCCCTCGTCGCCCGACGGATTTGCGTTTTCTCCGCTGGCGGCCGAATTCGCCACGGCGTATGGTCAGCGCCCTAATCTCGCAGACGTGCCGACCGCGCGCCTCGACGACAATGCCCTATCGGCCGGCTGCGATCTACGGATTTCCGATGCCCACTTTAACGACCCACCGATCGATCTCGCTCGAGGAAAAGGGCCGCGTCGCGCTGCGCGGTGCGCGCCAAGAGGACGCGCGCGCGCGCACGCACGCACGCACACGAGCAGTGAGAGAGAGAGAGAGAGAGAGAGAGAGAGAGAGAGAGAGAGAGAGAGAGAGAGTGAGTTCGTAGTTGTGTGGTGCGCCTCTCTTTAGCCGCGAGCCCCCTCCCTCTCGTCCCTCTCCATCGAGTCTATCTTTCTCTCGGATTACGGAAGCAAAGTTTTCAAGTTCCGCGACACTGACCTACTTCACTCGGATACTTCGCAGGCAGTAGTTACGTTCAGTAGAACGTATGAATGCCGCGCATAAAGCGCTCTCGCTTTCATCCTCTCCTCCTACTCCCGACCAGCCGACCCAGCCACCAGCGACTCTCCTACTTCGCCAGTTTCTCTGTGTATAGTTCTCTCTCTCTGTCTCGTATACACACGTAGCATACATCTGTACTCGCGCTCTCTGTGTGCACAGAGCGGCGGCGGCGGCGGCGGCGGCGGCGGCGGCGGCGGCGGCGGCGGCAGACGGACGAGAGAGCGAGAGGGTGCGAAAGAGCGGAAGAGGGAGGGAAAGGAAAGAGCAACGACTGCAGTACGAACGCGCGCGCGTACGGCACAGCTGAGCGAGCCGAGAGAGAGAGAGAGCGCGAGAGAGAGAGAGAGAGCGCTTCAACGCATAACAGTTTATTACGGCATCGCGCTCGGCGATCAATTCGCAAACAAACAAGTCGCGGCCGTCGGCGCGCCAAGACAGCAGTGTCGACCGCTCGCCGATAGTAAGCCCGTGTCTGCCAGCGAGGAAGGAAGGCCGCGCGCCTACGTGCTTTGGCAAGGGGGCGGCCGATTAGTCAATTAGTCGATAGCGCAGGCCGGCTGGGAGCCGGTCGGCGCTCGGTCGCATCGCCAGCGGAGCGCGCGACGGGGGGAAGGGACCGCGGGAGAGCCGTTAGCCGCGGCGGCCGTGCAGGCGCGCACGATAGCGATCTCGCGCGGAGCCATAGACGGCGACGCCGTTGCCAAATCGTTCGCGGCCTCGGCTGCTCTCTCTCTCTCTCTCTCTCCTCTTCCCCCCGCGGCGTCGACGCGTCGCCGCCGCGCCGCCGCTCTCTCTCTCTCTCTCTCTCGCTCGCTTCGTCTGTCTCTCTCTCTGGCGTCGCCTTCCTTCAAAGCCTCCGCGTCGCCGGCTTACTTATTGCACGGACATCGCCATCGCTGCGTACGCGCTTCGACGTCGCGCGTATAAATCAATCGCGTCGCGTTGTAAAATCGCCTTATCGCCGCGCACCTCCGTTCGTCTCTCTCTCTCTCTCTCTCTCTCTCTCTCTCTCTCTCTCTCTCTCTCTCTCTGTCTGTCCCTCTCTCTCTCTCTCTCTCGGTCGCGAGAGCGCGTTAATTGCCGTGCGCGCGCTGCCTTCTCTTTTTTCCACGACTCGCGGCTCTTTCTCTTTTTAACGAGCGCGCGGAGCGTCATCGACAGGATGCGCGAGGGTCCGCGGGGAGAGAGCGCGGGACCGACTCGCCGTCGCCGCCTGTGCGCTACCTGCGCACAGCCGCGCTCCCTCTTTCGCCGCGTGCATTATTAAGCGATCTCGCGCGGAGCCGCCACCTGCACACCCGCTCGCTGCCGCGACGACACCTCGCCTGCCTGGCGAGCGATCGGATGCGCCGCTATCGATTGCTCGCTCGCTCTCTCCGCAACAGCGCGCCGCTCATTGATAACGCAGACGCGCTCGCGTCTTTGGCCGGGCTCCAAATCGAGCGCGCCGGAGAAAGTAAAAACGGCGCGGCCAAGGAGATTCGGCGAAATTGAAGCCAGCGCGCGCGCGCGCGCGCGCGTGCGTGTCTAGGGTATCGGCAGAAATAATCGGCGACAGGAAAGGCCGCGCGGTCAGTCTCGATTCTCTTTGTGCCGAGGCTCGCGGCCGAGGTATGTTTGCGAGCGCGCCGCATGCCACATGCCTCTCTAGCCAGCAGCGAGCGAGCGCGAAACGCGAGCGGACAGAGAGGCGCGACGACGACGACGACGTAGCGGCTTTGCGTGCTCGCTCGCACTATACAGGCGCGGCGCGCTCGCGCGCCTGTGTGCGTCTGTGTCGGTGTGTGTGTGTGTGTGTGTGTGTGTGTGCGAGCGAGCGCGCGCGCGGGCGGCGAGCACACGAAGGCCCCGCGGCTTTTGGCTTGGCTATCGCGATCCGCGAGCCAAATGAGCGCATGCGCTCCACGTAATCACGCACGCAAGCAAGGGCCGCACCGCTGCCGCTGCTCCAAAATCAAGCTTCGCTCCCTCTCTCTCGCTCTCGCTTCTTGTGAAATATACCTTTGGGGCTTCGAGGCTTCTTTTATACCTGGCTTTTGGCTCGGCTGACTTGGTCTTCTGTTTTTTTTTCAGCCGCGGCCTCGCGCGATGCGCGCGCGAGAGAGACAGGCTCGTCTTTCCTCTCCTCGAGAGGCTCGCGAGATTTTTTTTCTCTCTTGTTCGCCGCGGCTCGCCGCTTTCTTCTCTCCGTCTCCGTCTCTCTCTCTCTCTCTCTCTCTCTCTCTCTCTCTCTCTCTCTCTCTCTCTCTCCGCTCGTGTAGTCGTTTTCTCCGCGGCGAGCGCTTCTTTGGGCAACGTATCGACGCCTCGCGAGGCTCGCCGTCGGCGCGGTTGCGCGATCGCCGCGCGCGCCTTATTAACGGCGCGTTCGATCGACGCGTGATCGCCGAGCAGACATCTGTCGCGCGCTCGCGCGGACGTTCGCGCTCGCGCGAGAGTTATCGCGCGCGTTCTCGAGCTAGGGCTCTCCCCTCGCCTCTCTCTCGCTCGTCTCGCTCCGCGTATCTTCCGTGCCGCGGACTCGCGCGACACTTGCGTGATAGCCGCACCAATACCGACGCGCTCGTATCGCGCGTTCGGCAATCGCGCGGCCGAGGCACGCTGGCGCGTTTCGAATTTTCGAGATCGGCGAGCCGACTTCCGACGAAGATCGGCCGGCGGCGAGTAGTCGGCGGCAGGTGTCCTCGCCGCTCGACCGAAGATGGATGAGCGGAGCTGCGAGAGAACCCAGCTGAATAGCCGCGCGCGGCGGCTTCCACGGAAAAAAAGCATTCCAGATGTCATCGCCGAGTGACAGAGAGAGAGAGAGAGAGAGAGAGAGAGAGAGAGAGAGAGAGAGAGAGAAGAAATCGTCGCGGATAGCGCGGCGCGTTAAGTCGGCTGATTGATAGGGAAGGATGCGACGAGGGGCTCGGCGAGGGGCACGGCGAGGGGAGGCTCGAGCGAGAGAAGCTAATAAACACGCCAAGTCGACGCAGCGATATAAGAAGGCAGCGCGGCTGTGCGTCTGTGTGTGGAAAATTGGCGTCTGCGGGGTTAGCCAGAGATAGCGGTGTAGGTGGGACTAGAATTCTGTCTCCGGCTCGCGGCAGGCGGGCGGGCGGACGGGCTGGCTGGCTGGCTGGCTGGCTGGCTGGCTGGCTGGCTGGCTGGCAGGCAGGCTGGCAGGCAGGCACGGCGAGCCGCGGCTCTGGGGCTCTTTGGTCATCAGGCAGACAAAAGGGAACGGGGGACTGCGACGCGGCGCGTTCGCTCGGTCGCGCGCGCGCGCAGGGAGCGATTTGAGTAGCGAAGCTGCAGCGGCGGCCTGTGTGTGTGAGCGCGCGCGCGCGCGCTCGCGCGGGGACGTCGACAAGGCTTTGCCGCGAGCGCGACGATGAGGACTTTGGCGAGAGCGAGCGAGCGAGCGACCGAGCGAGAGAGAGAGAGAGAGAGAGAGAGAGAGAGAGAGAGAGAGAGAGAGAGAGAGAGAGAGAGAGAGCGAGCGAGCGAGCGAAGCGCGGCAGCGACGGGGGGCAAGGTGGCTGGCTATACGAGCAGGAAGCTCGCGACGCGTGACTAAGCGAAGCAGCCAAGAGCGAGTGTCGCGAACCCAATCCCGCGTTCGCTCTCGGCTGCAATGTCGTCTCGCGCGGCCCCATAGCCACCGCCGCCCTCGCCGCGCTGCGCGCTTCCCCTCTACCCCTATCGGCCGTCTCTCTCGCGCGCTCGCGCTGTGCAGCTCTCTTATTCCGAAAAGTTTCTTTGTCCCCGCGTGCTGATTCGCAGCCTGTCGCTCGGGCTCGCTCCCCATGCGGCTCGCGCTCTAATCTCACCGCCGGCCAGCTCGCCCGCCCACTGCGTTTCGGGGGCTTAATTAGCACGTGCGGACCGGTCGCCCGCGTCCAACAGGGGCACGAGCGCCGCTCGTCGCTCCTATTCCGCGGATGCGACGCGGCGACGCTCTCGGCGCGGAGCCTGAGGTCGCCCAGCGAGGAGAGTCGCTGCAGCCTCTCGATCGAAATATCGTAACGCGAAGTCGAGTGGCCTACTTCGCCGGCGTATTTTTCGTTTCGGCGACGCGAGCGCGCGCGCGCGCGCTACGCGAAAACGGCGCTGCCTGGCCGCGGCGAATTACGGCGCGCGCGTGTGTGCGTCAGCGGGCTCGGCGCACACACATATATATATATATACACGCGCGTACCGTGGCGGCTACCTCGCACGCAGACACACGCGCGCGCTCGCGCGTTGGCACACAAGGCGAGTCGCCCTCGCCTCGCCTCTCGCGGACCCGCCGCCGCTGCCGCCGCCGCCGCGGACGTCAATATATATACGCTCCCTGTCTCGGACGCGCGCGCGGAGCCTATCTCGCCTCGCGCACGCACGTTCGCTGCCCGAGCCTCGCCGTGCGTGCAGGCCAAAAAATTTCGGCGTTAAATAAAGTCTCGTCGCTCGCTCGCTCGCTCGCTCGCTCGGTCGGTCGGTCGGTCGCTCGCGCGTTCGTGTGCGTGCGCTTCCTTTACCACTCCCTCTTTCTCTCTCTCTCTCTCTCTCTCTCTCTCGCTGGCGTTTTTTTTTCGCCGCGAGCTGCTGCCGCTGCCGTTGGCTCGCTCGCCGAGCTCGCTTCTTCGCCGTCTTTTTTTCCGCTTCTCTTCGCTCGGCTATTTTTCCTCTTTTGTTCGCTCGCCAGGCGAAATTAAATCGCGAGCTAACGAGATAAAGAAGAGAACGCGGCGTGTCGCGCGATGGGGGCAAGCTTCATCGGCGAATGATTAATTGGCGCGCGGATCGCGCAACGCCTGGCGAAGGCCGTATTGCGGCGCGTCCGGCGCGGCGTTCGATCCGCGCGCCTCTGCTCCCATTTCGCGACTGGCGATTTTCAAATTTTCACGCGCTCCTCCGTCGGGCCGCCCGGCCGCGCGCGCTCCTCCATACGCTCGCCGCGATTATCTGGGTCAAGTTTTCGCATTGGCGACGCGCGACGCGCGATCCGCCGATCGATGCTCGGTGAAATCCGCGCGTCGGCGAGGCGCGCAGTCCGCCGAGCAGCCGGCGCGGCCGAAACTTCCCTCGGCTCTCGTTTCTCGCGGAGCGTCGCTGCCAGAACAATTCGAGAGCCAGTCGATATATACGGCGGTGGCGGCGGTCGGCGCGTCGCGCGCCGCTGAAATTTCAGCCGAGGCTCGCAGGCGCGAGCGACCGCGGACAAAGGACTGCGCGCGCCCGTGCGCAATTAGGCGAAAAACTCGGGGAAAATCCGCGCGAGAGCCGAGGGACAGCGCGCGGGGCTTGTCGATCGATAGCCCGAAATAAGTGGCGCGAGCGCCGAGCGCCGAGCGGGAGAGGCGGCGACGGAGCAGCGCGGCGCGGAAGCGCGGACGGCGACGTGGAATATCGGCGAGGCGAGGCTCGTCCGCAGGTATAGGTATGCACGCGCGCAATATCCGGTGGTCGTTGGTTCCGTGACGTTGGGTCGCGCGCATTCCTCTCGGCGTCGTCCTCTCCCTGATATAGCGCGCTCTCTCTCGCTCTCTCGAAGCGCAGGTCAAGCTCTTTTTTTCTCTCTCTGTCTTTTCTTTTTTCCCCTCGTGCGCGCTCTCTCTCTCTCTCTCTCTCTCTCTCTCTCTCTCTCTCGCTCTCGCTCGCTCTCCGCGGCAGCTTTATTTATGGCGCGTTTCGCGCGCGCGAGCGAGGAGCAAAGAGCCGTTCGCGCGTCAAAACCGAGCGAAGCGCGAGAGGAGAGAGCTCGTGACGTAACGGCGCACCACCACTGCCTCGGCTGTCGGGCGCGCGGGGGAAGCTGCGGCTCGCTCGCCCGCTCGCTGGCTCGAGAGCAGGGGGGACGACGGCCGGCTGGCTGGCAGGCAGGCAGGCAGGCGGGCAGGCGGGCAGGCAGGCAGGTTTTTCGCGCCGACAAACGCTTGGGAGAGCGAGAGTTTTCGGCGGCCGCGGCGACCGTCCGTCCGCGCTCGGCGAGAGGCGGACGCGCGGTGGCGCGGCGCGGCGCGGCGCGGAGCGCGGGGAGGGAGCAGGAAACGGGGACCGTGGCATGATAAACAGGGCGGCTATGCAGACGGCCGACACATGCACGCGGATCGCCGCCACTGCCGCCGCCGCCGCTGCCGCTGCCGCCGCCGCGCCTCGATCAAGCGGATGCGCGAATGAGCGCGTCAGCGAGAAAAAAGAAGGCACGTGCGCGAGCGCGCGGAAGGGGCCGGCGAAAGGGGCAAAGCTCGCGAAATAAAGCGCACGTGCGTGCCGCTTTCGTGGCCCTGCGCGCGCCCAGACAGAGAATAGATGCGCGCGCCTAGGCATAAAGAGGCAACGCCGACTCGCGCGAGCCGCGACGATTGGGCTACTTTTGTCGCGCGGCCCAAACCGCTCGCCGTCTCTCTCGCTCTCCCGTGGCTCGTTTTTTCTCGCGCGCCGCATGTCTCGCGGTTCTCGGCCGCGGCGGAGCCGCCGTCGCCGCCGCCGTCGCCGCCGCCGCCGCTTCTGCCGTGGCAGTTGAGGCCGAGCGATTTATCGTCGACTCGGGCGCGCGCGCGTGCTCCGCGGCAATTCCGATCGAATTGTTTTTTTCCGCGCGCACACCCTTGCGCGCGCTCGCGCGTCACCCGATGCGCGTCGGATTCGCCTCGCCGAGCGAGCGAGCGACCGAGCCGGAGGAGCTAGGCGCGCAGCCCCTCGATCCGAAATTCGGTATGCGCGCGGCGGATGTAAATTTGATAATGGAAGGGGGCAGGCGCGGCCGAGCGAGAAGGGAGACGCGAGTGCCCGGGAGAAAAACAAGTTTCGCGTTGATCGAGCGCGCGTCGTCGATGGATTTCTCTCCGCTTTTCGCCGAGGGCCCTGCGGCTCCGTGCTCGCCGAGCGAGCGCCGCGGACCTGCGTGACTGGCGCTCGCGAGCAATTAGAGGTCGTTAAACCGAGGATACACCCAGAGAACGACGAAGGCCCGTCGCTCGACGCGCAATGTTTCGGCGCTGCGTCGACAAACGACATCTTCCGCTCCGATCGCGGCCTTCGGACGTTTCCGTCCGCGTCGTTGCTCTCTCTCTCTCTTTCTCTTTCTCTCTCTCTCTCGCTCGCTCTCTCTCGCTCTCTCTCTCGTTCGGCGACTTTTGCGTGCGTCGATACGGCAACAACGGAGAGACAAAGCCGAGCGAGAGGTAGACGCCCACGGTCGAGCTCGCAAAGACGCGCCGCGGAGGCTTTTCGGGAAAGCCGAGAGGAGAGAAAAGCGCCGAGAAGAAGAAGACGAAGAAGAAGTAGAAGAAGAGAGGCCGCGGCGTGCGCGCACGGTGACCCGAGCCGGCGTCGGCCAGTATAGGTATTGTCCGCATTTCTCTCTGGCTCGGTCGCCGCTCGCCACCTTGCCTCGCTCGAGGCGGCGGCGGCGACGGCGGCGGCGGCAGCGCCAGCAGTAGCGGCGCGCTCCTCCGTCTCTGTGTCCGCGCGCGTGTATACGTGTGCGTTATATAGCGGCGACGACGACGGCCACGGCAGTGGCGGCACCCACAGGGAGGCCGGAGGTAATTTGAGCGTCACACACCAAGAGAAGCCGCTCGCTCGCCGGCTTTCGCGCGTATAGCCGCAGCGGAGGTTCGCTGGCGCTGAATGCATTGTACAGGGAAAGCGCCGTCGACGACGAAGGTTTTGTAATTAGCCTGCGGCGCGACGATTCTTGGCTCGATGTCTCGATGGCTCGATAACGGATGGCGGACGTCTCTTACCGACCGTCTTGCGATTGAATCAGCCGATGCTTTCGGTTCGATCGTTAGGTCGAGACAGAGAGAGAGAGAGAGAGAGACTCGTCCGAGTGATTACTTTATGAAGGGATCGCCAGGCTTCACGGACTATCGATTGCCGAGTATTTCGGAGGCGATAGCGAGGCGGACGCGTATTTTCGCAGCGCCGTCGAACGGCGCTGAGCAAAAAGTGCTCGCGAAGCCCTCGCGAAGCGAATCACGGGCGACTCGACGGACACTCCTCCGTAATGGCTCCGTGCGTCGTCCCTCGACGGATCGCTCTTGTATATTCGGCGTTGATTCGCTTCCAGAGCGCCGGCGTCCAGCGAGCCGAGTCGGAAGCCCTCGCTGCACAACCAGTCCCGTCCGCTCGGCCCCGACTCGGCCCGCTGCTGCTCGCTCGCTCGCTGTTACTCCGCGAGTCGCCGCGAGCCTCGTCCGCCGAGCTGCAGCCGATCGGGCCAGCTGGCGTCGGCGATTCAGCTCGCCGATTAGCGAAACAATCGCTCGCGTGCCTTGCGAGGACGCCGTCGCCGATAACCCGCCTCGCCAACGCGGAGTGAAGACACTCGATGAATTTGCCTCTCCCCGAGTAAGCAGTTATCAGCGGTCTGCGTAAATAGCGTACGCTCCGCCGGTCGCTCGGCGCGCGAACGCGCTCTATTTTTCATCGCGCGCGACGCCGCGAAAACTTATCACTCGGAAAATTGACTTTGTGCTTTTTTGTTTTCTCCTATTTCTTTTCTCTCTCTCTCTCTCTCTCTCTCTCTCTCTCTCTCTCTCTCTCTCTCTCTCTCTCTCTCTCTCTCTCTCCCTTTCTCTTTCGTCTCTTTCTCAGCCGCGACTGAGAAACGAGCGAATCGCCGCCGCAACGCGCTCATTAGGCTCGTAATGTTCGTCGCGAATCTGAGTCATCGACTCTCGACAGGTAGAAAATGACCCGTATAATCGGGAGGTCTTCGGCGAGAAATATCGGAAGACGCGCCAAACCGACGCACTTGTTTTTCGATTGTTGCTGATCTTCGCTATTTCGTAAATCATACGAGTTGAGTGAAATTCTCGCTAGCGTCCCTTCGCTTTCGTATCCTCAACGTTTTCTCGTGACGAAATTTACGGCGAGCGCGCTCGTCTGTAAAAACGATGCGAAAACAATAAAGAAAAGAAAAACAAGTGTCACGCAATTATAGAATTGGCTCGTTACGTCCTTTTGCCGTTTATCCTTTTGGGATCATAAACCATTATCGCAAGCTTCTAAGCATACTTTTACATGAGTGCCTATTAAGCCAATTATTTCCAATAGACTTAATTACTTTCATTTACCGAAAACGTTATCAGTCGGCATGTATCGCTTGGAGATTTGCCGAAAGCGTCGTCGAAAGTTTCTTCTGAAAAGATTTAGCGGATAAGATTAACATAAATTATAAAGTGTATTATACTACATCGAGTAAATCTCGTTTGCTCGTCTAATTTCGCTCAACTTATGTAGGAAACCTATTTGTTAACGTTATACGTTTGAAATTTGATAAATGTGATTGTCAACAATCGACAATAGTTAAATTGCGATTGTTTCGTTAAAATAGTTGAGAGTCGTTCAGGCACGCAGAAATTCGTTAAATAAACGGAATATTAGGGATTAGCCCAGAATGATCGATCAACGCGGCTTTGGCAGCACCGAACAATCGTTTGGAAACAAAGTTAATTTGCACGAAAATGTAACGAGGGAGACGTAGCGCGGTCTATTGATTTGACCGTAGCCCCCTCTGTTTGCCAGCGACAGGTGCGCGCACGCCGCGTTCTCAGCCGTCGCGACGATATCGACCAACGCTAGATACCTGCCGCTACCCACGAACGGTAAGTCGAGCGGCGTGAATATCGACCACGATTGCTGGGTGACGTTTCCGTCGGTCCGCTTGGCCGTGGATCCGAAAAGCGGCTTACACGGAGTGCCCGGAACGTCCAATTGCGCACTGGCTTGGCTATTTTGCGTTCGCAGCCCGAGCACGTCCGCTCGCCAACGCACGTCCAGCTCACGCAGCGCGGCAACAGCTTCGAGCTCGCCACCTATTTGGCGTGCCTCCTGCTGGGACTCGGCTGCAATGCGTACGTCGCGAGCGGATACGCCTCTCGCGAGCAGAGCCTCTGCGATCAGACGCGACGGACCTGCCCCTATCTCGAGGCGGCCGACGAGGCTAAGGCGGCGGCGCCGCAGCCGACCGACTGCAAGTACAGGCCCAAGTCGCCGCCGAACTTCGAGAGCCGGTTTTTGGCGGCGTTGGACGAGAAGATATCGCGGGAACGACAGCGGGAGCGGCAAGATTACGAGGAGATGAGGCGGCGGATGATCACTGTGAGTCGCGAAACGTTCAATTGGCAAACACGATTGCCCGAGATCTTGCAGGAGCGGAATCTTGCAGGAGGCGGAGAGACCGGCCGCCGATCCCTACTTCGGGCGTCGAGTTCACGCCTGGATCGTTCTGCTGCCCGGTGGACAAGCTCCGGCTGGCTCGGAAATAGTCGAGCCCTTGTTCGTGGAGCCGAGCACGGGGACGTTCTGCCCGTCGAGCTCCTTCGAGAGCCACAACGCGTACCTGGGCCTCGAAAGTCTGTGGAACGACCGCAACTACTGGGTCAACGTGCAGGACTGCACCGAGGCCTGCGCGAAGCTCAAGTGGGATCTGCGCGATCTGCAGTGCTGGGAGCATCTGCTTGCCGGCGAACCGAAGGAGACGATCGACGTCAAGGCGGACGACGACGACGACGACGGTGGCGGAGACGGCGGCGAGGACGGCGGCGACGACGACGAGCACGCTGCTCAAACGAAAATCCGTCGATATTTTCACATGGTCATGCCGGCCTCCTACGTCGAGCCCCTGCAACTTTCGCACGAGGGTATGGCCGCATTAGCGAGCGCTGCTTCGATTGTGACTTGTCGCGTGTTTCGCAGCCTACGAGCGCCGCTACCCAGGAGGCCAGAAAGTCGTGCATTACAAAAAAACGAAAGTCCAGCTGCACGCCCCTTACGCTCGGCAGGACGGTCTGGTACGGTCCGTCGTCGCGTACGACGATTACGACTATAAAACGCCGCTTCGCGTTTACGAGAAGTTCGAGAACCGATGCGATTGCTTGGAGCGCTCGGAGAAGGATTTGAGCCGAGAGACAGCTACCGAATACTTTGCTGCAGGCCGTCCCGACGCTTGTCAAGGTACGGCACTTTCAGTTTGCCGTTGTGTTTTTACCTGCTGCAGTCGCTTTTCGCAGCTCATCGGTACTGCACGCACGGCAGAGATGCCGTGGACGACGAGAGGACCTTGGAGTTTTATAAGAGAAAGAGGCTCGACGAATTGGTTCGCATAGAGATGGGCCGCGCGTTCGCGTCTCTCGATTACGGGAATCGCGACGATGGGCTGGTGAATCGGTAAGTATTGCAAAAGCGAACGCTCCGATTGAAATCGCTCGTACGGCTTTGTGCTCGCGTTCATTCAAGATTTGTGGAATACTCGACGCCCAACGAGAACAACCCAGAGGAGGATGTGCATTACCGCACGATTACCGTAAGAGTTTTTAGCTTTGTTAACTGTCTTGTAGCGTTCGACCGAATCAAAGTAAGTGGATATACGTTTTGGTATTTCGTAGAAAATAACGGATAAGTTTCGCAGAAACGAGCTCGTGGACGCGAAAATGGATGTCGCGCTTCGCGAATTCGATTTTGTGGAACACGAGATACGTCTCACTTACCACTACAGCGACGACGAGTACACGCAAGCCATCAAACGATTTGCGAAGCCAGCCAGAGCGGAGAGGAGCAATAAAAATCCCACCTTGCCAGAAATGTTACAGAACTACCAGGTTAATCAGCGTTAGATCTCATCGAAACTCCTTTTAAAAGACAGTTCTGACTATCTTCTTCTCTCGACAGCCGGATCCCATGGGTCCCGCGGAAGAGCTGGATAAGTTGACCGATGAATTGGAAATGCACTTGAACGAAGAAGACGCGTCAATCACCGACGCTCGACACGCCGAATCGGTAGTTCACGAATTTTTGCAACTCAGATTAGACGAGCGTCTGAAATCAGCTCTGCAAATATCGCGCTTTGACCCGATCAGAAATCAAGAGAACAAGGAAAAAATTCTATTGGAGGTGAGCGATAAAAATATTTTCTTTCGCACCATTCGTCATTTCGTTCGTGTTTAAAATATTTTTATTTGCGCCGTTGCTGATCAGGAGGAAAAGAGAAAAGAGCAGAGTAAGAAGGAAATAGAGGCCGAAATTGATTTGCTAAGTCCTTACATCTCCCAGCTTGGTAACGTTAAATATTTAACGAAAAAGCAAGCGCTACAGGTCAGAAGTAACTGTCTCGACGACTTCAAGGAAAGCTCGATAATGAAAGCCGAGCGAATAATGCGAGAGTTTGAGAAATGCAATCGCGAGCTGGAGAACATGCAGTCAATGATGATTGATGTAAGTATCGTTCTTACAGCCAGCAATTGATTATTCGTCGAGCAGTAATTTCGATCTTGCCTTTTATTTTCTAGTCGGAGAATGTAAAAAAAGATCAAAAAGAGCAAATTTTGAAAGATGTCAAGGAAATGGAGGCGAAACTGCGATCTTTGGATCTGTATTTGAACCGCCACAAAGAGCTTGTTCAATCTCGATATCGCAAGCTCGTCAAGGTTTTGCAACAAGATCAACAACTTGCTATCCTTTACAACGAGTAATAAAGGGTTGGAAAAAACAAACTACCCGATGGCCAATTTCTTTTTCTAAGTCTAATCAAAGTATGTACAGATTTGTTTTGATTTTTATACAAAAATTTAGAATTTTTTTCCTAAAGCTTTCACTGCTACATTATAAAAAAATGACCTACTCTATACAGCGCATTTTTCAAATGAACTTATTGGAATGACCAAGAACCCATTTGACCTATGCAAAGACCTGTAATCGAAATAAAAGGATTGACATTTGGTAACTGATCTCGAGTAGTTTTTAGTGCGTTGCGTAGTCATCAAATATTACCTTCGTCATCAAATGTTGCAAGTGTCAATTTGCTAAGTTTGTTCGTAAAGGCGCCAGCGTTCGATAGCATGAAACTGTCTTGTGTTCTGTAATTACAGTTTGTATTTTCGTTGACAGCCTCAGACTGCCTGCTATTCTCGGCAAACCCTGATATCAGAGTATCCATCATTATCGCCTGAAAAATTCAAATTTGTAAAAAATTCTTCGATCGTTACACCAGCCAAATCGTTCTGGCGTCTTACTTGTCTCGAGAATACTTGTAGAATTTTATATACACGAGCACCATTCTCTCGTACAGGGAATTGAAGGAATAAACAAGGCAAACAATCCGGATTGTTTTCATCAGACGGTTTCGCCATCTCCCAATTAAGCTCGGAATACTTCAGTCCTAGTAATAAACTCTGCAAAAAACCAAATCGATCTATAATTAAGAAATCAAAGTTTCTATTATGTTAAATGGACAAATTGATGCCAGACACAGTGTTTGCTTGGCTGCGAGAATGTAAGGTCCAGTTTATCCCTGCTAAATTTTTTTTAAACAATTACTGTGTTTATCTTTATAACAATGAAATCGACGATAGCCTGAAAGAAATTGCAGCGCTACAGCTATTCATAAAATCAAATCCACATAATTCACTTCCGTAGCTTATAGTATATGATAAATATAGTGGAAAATTACGGAAGAGGATTGAATATGCGATTGAAAAGTCTGAGAGCAACCGTAGCTTTAAATGTTTATAAATGAATCGCGGTGTATCATCACGTAGCTGATTTCCTTCCTCCTTTTTATTTTGACCTTCGATTTAACGATAGTGCTTGAAAAGGCGACTGAAAAACGAAGGAAATGTGAACGCAATAGCGTGGCCGCGAAAAATGCAAGGTGAGAAGGCAACTTACGCATTGCGAATTGTCGACAATGTGAACTCCAACGGTATTGATGGCAATGAGAACGGGCAGGTCGCAATTGGTAATCCAAGAGGCGAGTCCCCTCACCGGTTTCTCGATCTGGCCGTGAAAGAAGGCCGCGCCGTAGCACGGCAAGCCCCAGCAGAATTCCAAGTACTTCTTCATGAGTTTGCGCGGGTTGGCGTTGGCGGTCGAGTGGCTGGGTATGCGTTTGTACTGCTCGAGCAGTCGCGCCTCGGGCGCGCCTTTGCCGCCGACCAGGCCGAGGCCGAAGCCCAGGCCGAACAGGAGCGACGGCGAATTGTAGTGGTGCGGCAGGAAGCGGCCGCGGTGCTTGCGAAAGAAGGCGAGCGTGTGCGCCTGCACGTTGTAAGCCCCGAGCTCGATGCGAGCCTGCAGCGCTCCCAGGCTCGCGCAGCGCGCTTGGCTCTCGCACGGGTATCGTCCTGCAAGAGGAGGGTGCCAACGGGCCGATCAGACGCCGCTGCCGCCGCGACCGTCGCCGCGACCGTCGCCGCCCCCCCCCCCCCCGTCGTACCGACCGTCGAGCACGTTCTTCTTGGCCTCGCTGTACAGCAGCTCGATGATTTTCGGCTCCTTGATCTGCTCCTCGTCCTTCCTCGGCAGGAACACGTTCTTGCGGAAAAACAGCACCGGCTCCTCGTCGCTCCTGCTGGTGTAGCTCTGCGAGCCGTACTTGCCGATCAGCCGAGTCCACTTTTTCGCCAGCTCCAAGGGCTTGTGGCTCGGACCCAGCTGCACCTCCAGTTGCGGCGAGCACAGCCAGATCGCGAACACGGGCTGACTACACGGGGCCGCCGCCCTCGACAGCGCGAGCTCCGGCTCCGACTGGATGGCGCTTACGATTTGCTGGGCCGTCGCGTTCCGCTCCACGTCCATCGTCAGGCATATCTCGGACATGAGGTAGACCGCTATGCGTACGGTCGACTGCTCGCTCGTCTCGCTGCTCGCGCCTGGAGCCTCTTTCGCTGCCAATTCAATGTACGCCGTTCACGTCGGAAAATGCACCGCTGCTCATCGACGCACGGAAATCGTTACGAGGAATTCGGCGCGAGCCTCTTGGCTTCGAGATCGCGCCGATGCGCAACGAGGAGGCCCCGCAAGCTCGTTCGCTCGACTTATTAATTACCGACGGATCGTCGCGCCTCCGGCACTCCTCGTCCCGCTTCGGTCGTTCGCTGAGCAACGGATAATTGTCGGTAATGCGAAAGCCTCTTACTTGGCGCGTGTGCTCCGTCGTCCAACTTGTAGTCGTGCTGGAAGCGAAAGATCACCGAGCTCCTCGCGTTTTTCCTGCAGTCGCCTTGCTGATCCATTTTCTTTCGCGACGGGCCGCTCTGCGCGCGTCAACGACAATCAGAGTGCTCGCGTGAACATGACATTTAGGCGGAGAAACAGACGAGCTTGCTTCCAGTGCATCGTCGCACCGTAGCTCGTCGTAGGACCAAAATTAACATTGCGAAATAGATACCTGACTCAAGGATCCATTCGGCTTGATTTCTCATGGTAGATAATTAGCGTGGCATTTTCTTCAATCCAGCGGCTCTCGCCGTAAACAACACCTACTACTTTCTCATCGCGAGGCTCATCTTAATAAACGAACCAAGCAACTGAATTCTCTGTATAGCTCGGTCTGCTATAGGGCGCGTTATTGATTTTTCTCGACAAGGTTTAGCGCGTTAGCGCGAGAAAGGAAACTCACTAGTCGCTTTTCAAACCTAAAGTATTTACCTCCAGCAACCTCCACCACGCTATAAAATAGAGAACAAACGTCAACTCTATTCTTGCTTTTTATTTTTCCCGGTCATTTCAGTTTGATCAGTTAATAGGATTCATTCGCATTAGAAATAGTATCTGGACAGATTGGAATTGCTATTAGTAGAGTGTTGTTTAATAATCGTCGTCAGCTTTGCCTAAAAACTCTTTGGAATACTTCAAAGAAAACAGATCAAATATCCAAAATTGTTATTATTAGACAAAGGAGTGTTATTTTTTCAAAAAAAAATACAAAATTAAATAAACAGGTTCATCAATTGATTTTGAAGCACCGTTTATTTTGAACTTTCGCTGATCAACTAATTTATGTCAATTTTTAATAAATTTGATTACTTAAATTTCCAAGAAAGAGACGTGATTTTTGTTTATTTTAATTCTCTCCAAGTATTTTAATTTTGCTTTCTGTAATATCAATAATTTTTTCAAATGCCTATTACGTTCCATTTAGCAAACCACTCCAAGGAAGACACGATACATTTTTACTAATATTTAAATAAATATATAAATTTATTTATTTAGAGAGCTATCTATCATATATCTAGAAATAAGATAGTTAAGGCAGAAACAAGAATAAAAAATGAGATAATTGTGACCTAGGCAAAAAAATGTGATTGATACAGTCTAGTTGTTAAGAAAATAATATGCAATGATTTTCGAATAATAAAATCAGTCAATCAATAAATACGATAAATACGTTGATCTACGCGATAAATGTAATACCACAAATATGAACATAATCAAACAGATAAACGATAGTATTTTCTCAATTTATTTTAATAAAGCAAAAAAGTATCTTTCGCATTGTTCACTTCTTTCAGATTTCTAATGTATCCTTTATATTTTTCTTTTCCAATCTGTCAAGTCCAGCATTATCACTTTGAGAGATCTATAGAATATTTATATTCTTTTAAAAACATTTCTTGAATCTAATATTGAAATGAGTATCAGAATGATGAAATTTCTTGAGCTTTCTTTTATCTTAGTGACATTGCAGTTTCCAGTGCAATATATTGTACATATAACTACAGTGCACAGTATTTGTTTACGTATCAAATAAATAAACAAATCAACAAGTTCATAAATAAATGTTTGTCTAATCGTACATTCAGAGAAACTCAACAAATACATAAAACACCATGAACATATTTACTGTTCTACATATTTATATTTTGTATATGAAGCAAAGTGTATAAAACTGATATACATAATTTCTATATTAAATCAGCTACATTCATCGGCATTTCGTCTATTTGAGTAGAATAATATTGTTCTATATCTCGAAGAATCCTGATGTCGTCATTTTTTACAAAGTTGATAGATACACCTTTACGTCCAAAACGTCCAGAACGGCCAATTCGATGAATGTATAACTCACGGTTGTTTGGTAAATCGTAATTAATAACTAAGGAAACTTGTTGGACATCTATTCCTCTTGCCCATACATCTGTTGTGATCAAAACGCGACTGGAAGTGCAAAGAAAATTAGTATTTCATGGTTGGTTAGTTTTCAAATAAACATTAACGATTTGATAATTTACCTTTGACCTGATCTAAATTCCTTCATAATACTGTCTCTTTCTTTCTGAGGCATGTCACCATGCATAGAACAAACTGTGAAATTAGCTTCCCTCATCTTTTCAGTTAGCCAATCAACCTTGCGTTTAGTATTACAGAATATAACAGCTTGTGTGATAGTCAAAGTATCATACAAATCGCATAATGTGTCAAACTTCCATTCTTCACGTTCCACAGCTACAAAGAACTGCTTGATACCTTCCAGTGTTAATTCATCACTGTAAATATGTCCAATATTGTATTAGGTATTATAATAGAATTTTAATTATTGGAATTAAGTTAAAATGTTAGTTACCGCTTTACAAGAATACGTATAGGATCAGTCATGAATTTACTGGTCATTTCCAAAATTTCATGGGGTAATGTAGCCGATACAAGTACAACTTGAGTAGCTGGTGGTAAGTATCGATAAACATCATAGATTTGCTCTTTAAAACCTTTGTTCAACATTTCATCTGATTCATCAAGAACCAGCATCTTTATAGCTCTTGTTCGTAGTACTCTGCGTTTAATCATATCTTAAAACAAACATCAATCAATCAGAATGTTTATTTCAATTTAGTTGAATTATACAATAAAAATACTTACCGAACACTCGCCCAGGGGTTCCTGACACAACATGTTGACCATAATCAAGTTTTCTAATATCTTCGCCCAAATTTGTACCACCAATGCAAGCATGACATTGAACATTCATAAAGTCACCCAAAGCAAGAATAACTTTTTGTATTTGGGTTGCAAGTTCTCTGGTAGGAGAAAGTACTAGCACTTGGGTTTCACGCAGCTGCGTGTCCAGGGATTGCAGTATAGCTATTGAAAATGTTGCTGTTTTTCCTGTACCTGATTGAGCCTGGGCAATTACATCTCTGCCTTTCATAATTGGTTTGATGGAACGTTGCTGAATGGCAGATGGTTTTTCAAAACCTGAAAAAAAACATATAATGAGAAAAAACTACAATAAACTTGACAAAAAGCTAGTGACATATGATTAAACGAACTGATTTTTATTTTGTTTCATTAGATTTTACAATGGATTAGTAATGCAAAAATCAATAGTAGGCAAAGCTTGGTATTGATCATATAAATGTATTATAAACATATTAAACCTATTTTATTTTACTAAAATCTGAAAAATGACGTGAAAAGTGCTTATTTGTTAGTTTAAATGTAACAAAAATGTTATAAGTGTGGGTAGTTGTATTTATACTAAATTAGGTTAGATCACTTGTAGTTCTTGGATAAACTTACCATATGCATAAATTCCTCTGAGGAGCTCATCTCGAAGGCCCATGTTATCGAACGTAGGGATGACTTCAACATCTTCGCTCGTTTCAAACTCGACATTTGACAAATCGTCATCATGTGGAGTAGCAATTCGACGTTTTTTAGTTTGCTGTTCCGCCATTTTGCTTATTTTCTGTGTTATTCTACGTCGCTGTCCACTGCTGTACTGTTTGCCAAAGGAAAGATGGCTACCAATTATATAGATGCCATAGAGACTGTAAACACTATTTCAATCGCAAAGAAATCGAGGTGGCGCTGCGCTCCCATATAAACAATGTAAAATTGTTTTCCCTTCAGCTTCGGAATTTCGCCACTACATCGTCCAATTGTTAAATTACTGGCGCTGTCGTCAACTTTGCGATCGCCATTGTTCAATGCCTATTTCCATTACTCCATTAGGCACCAATCACCATGTATAGATTCGCGAGGCTTTACTGTTGACGTTTCTGTCCGGTAGAGGTCGCTTGAACACTATGGCGCGAAGATATAAACGTAGACCCTTTTAAAACATTTTTCGGACAGACCTCATATTATAAGTTTTTTAGTCATTTTACAGGTAAAAATAGGTTAAATATTAATTTTTATCTTAGTATACTGGATATTTTTCAAAAATTCTTAAAAATGCTACATAATAATGTGATACAATATTCCACTACTGCTAGAAAATACGAAGATATTACTACAAAAATATTCATATCTCACCTATTTTATCCGTTTTTCAGTCAAAACAGTCATACTGTGTATCATTCGAATGCTTCTTAAAAATGCTATATAACTATGTGATATAACGTTGCGCTACTGCTACAAAATAGGGAAATATTACTGCAAAAACTTCAAGTATTTATAGCAAAGAGTCTAAATATATTTATTAGTCAAATAATTAATATATTCATATCTATACAAGATACCATTATCATTAAACGTCTTAACAGTAAGTGAAGGTAGGTCGCAGGATGGACTAAAACATGGTCAAGGTATTATTTCAAGTATTGTAGCACGTTATTTTTTTCTATGCCGTGAGTTTTGAATGTAATGTGATGTTTTAAAATAATTGAGGATTGACATCGTACAATATCAAACAACATGTCATTCTTTCTGATAGTAGAATAAAATAGGAAACAAATAACATAAATGAATTTGTAACATGGCTTCAGAATCGTAATTCTTTCAATCATCAGCGATTGAATTAGTATCGCTATCTGCGGGAATTATTAGTGGACCAGCGATAGATTGTTATATAGCAGTTAAAAAAGAGCTATTGAGAATGGAAGATATGGTTGGCATAAATGCTGATAATATTTTACTGTCACGTATTTACAACGTAAAAAACTAGCAAGTGCTATTATCAGTACACACCTTGAAAATGATACTATCCATTATAGACATACACTCCCCTCCACATGCTTTTGGGCATTCAACATGAAAACTGGCAGAGATAAAAAGTGTCATTACTCGGCACGCAAAAATCATATCTCAAAAAATCGACAGGCATTCGAAAGAAGAGGTAAAAACCTTTTAAAAACGATAGTAATGACTTTTAAAACATAAAATTTTATTTTTTTAAGACTAATAAAAAAAGATAAAAAAGTGTAAAAAATTTCATCTGACTTTGACAGGCTTGCAGATTTAAGTCCCGTAGGCAGAAAAAAAACTATTCCCAAATTCGAAAGAGAATTTTTTCAGCTTTAAAACGAAAGGTCGATCGCTTTTTTCCGATAATTTTTTACCTATTTAGAGCATTTTTGGTAAAATAACGAGGTTTTTTTTAAACGCGAATACATAAAGAAATAAGTGAGATAGAAAAAAACTCTAGAGAGAAAAAAGGGGGAAAAAAGATAAGAAGAAAGATAAATTTCAAGTCAGCTTTATTTTGTAAAAGTAATTTTGCTTTCTATCTGATACTGGTAGCTTTATTGTAGCTTGACGTGTAAAACTGTACATATTTACATGTATATAATACGCATTATAACTCTCAAAAATAGCCAATGAAAAGGAAGCACTCCGTGCTTCTAGCGTTAATCAGAAGTGTATTTGTTTCTATTTTAGCGAAACTCAAAATATCGCTTTGGAATGCGCGTAGCATTCTTAAGCGCAAACACGGTTTATATCATTTATATAATTTATAGGTGCAGAAACACTTTTGAAACTTAAAGATCGCTTTGAATTATGTGGGTTTTTATAGCTATATGTGTATAGATAGAAAAAATGCACGTCGAGGAGGCATCCTCTTTATGGTTCGAAAAAGCTTAGTAGTAACCAGTATGGAAAATACAACAAAACAAACACCTGGACTTGAAATCGCTGATGTTTGACTTGAAAAAACATTACCACCTATCGATATCTTAGAGTTGCATTCAATTAACGAGTTAGCGTAAAGCCCGAAACCCGATAGCAAGCTATTTTCATGCTATGCTGTACACGATGGTCATTCTGTACTAATATGTGACTTCAAATTGCATGATAAAAGATGGAACTGCAATAAAATAGGCGCGAGTTTGTACGTAATACTGATACAACTACGTACGTCGACCCTAGATTTAACACAGAATTCAATTATAGACTTAGCTATTTCTACTATGCCACTTCTAAATAAAATAAATTATCAAGTATACGATGAAACTTTTGGCTCCGACCATTATCCATGATTACTTGAAATAGATGCGACTAGGCATATTTACAGACTCAAAACATTTAAATTCATGGCATTTAAAACTGATTGGTCGAAAGTACGAAGCAAATTAAAAAAAGAATTTAATGATTTCGTTTTCACATAGGAATACGGGTGCATGCTCCTTTCTGAAAGATATGATTTATTTGTCAAAATTATATAGGATGCTGTACCGCTGCTCCGCGTAAAAATAATAATAAAAGACAAGTTAAGAATCTGGTTTCTTGGTGGTATACTGAATACAATAAAATGAAACGTTTTCAAAAAGCTGCGTATAAAAAATGCGATTTCACTAAAAATTATCAAGATTACATTGAATATAAAAGAAATTGTATATTTGCAAGGAAATTATTTAAGAGCTAAAAAAAAGGATATTTAAAAATTCGAAAATCTATAAATTTTTCAACTAACAGATCGTATATTTGGAACACACGTAAAATATTTAATAATAGCTGAATTAACAGTTCATACTGTAAGATAAAAAATAGTTGAACTGGATTACTTAAAACAACTTACATAATTTTTATAACATATTAAAGGGTTCTTGGGGGGGGGGGGGGGGGGGGTTTCTTAGCTTCGATATTTGATTTATATTGCTAACATTACAATGAACATTTTGTAATAAGTCACTGTGCTATAGTTTGTAGATATATGTACATTGTAATGTACAATAAAAATGCGTCACCGGAGGAAAGTCAAAGGATTTTACAAGAAAAGCTCTGGATACGATAAACTTGAATCTTGAAAGATTTGGTTTGGAATTAGCACACACCTAGTAAAATTGCGCTTATATACTTCAGTTGCAAAAAGTTATCTCTAGGACTTATCGAAAGAAAATTTAACAACTTTGTAAAATCCAACGATTTAAATTTATTCAAAATATCAGAAGCGTTAAAATATTGTTTTTTTCCTCCAGCAACATGTTACTTAATATTAATGTCAAAATTGTCAACTGTAACACAATAATCCTGTTTAGGATTCAAATTACATTGATAAAAAAAGTATGTATAAGCGGATTTGGGAGCACACAATAATTTTAACTATATTTAGCGTTAACAAAATAAACACAATTCGCGGTAGGCGTTGCATCACAACTTACGCAGCACTGACGTACAAAGAAAATAATAATGTTGGATATAGCCGCAGTTTATTTATCGGGTGCTTTTACAACATAACCTTTCCAATAAGTTTATTGAATATATGTTTATTTCAGATATTTTAGTATACAGAATGATGACCAACGGAACTTCAACTCGATTTTGTCTATCAACAGTATTTAAGTCATTGCAGTACTGGTGCGTTGATGGTCGATGTAACTGAAAATCTTATTCATTTCTATCCGCTCCATTGTGTAATTTTTAACCCCCTGCTCGTAGTTTATTAAAACTCTTTATTGACCCTGTAAATGAAACTTTAATGAAGTCTGATAACACCTAATCTTTTGAAGTTTGATTTATCTGATTTTAGAGCAATAATTTTGATGAATTTTTGGACACTGACTGAGCTTGTACTTATTCGGACGGCCGCCAATAACAGGTTACTTGTCGGTAAATCGGATCTTTAATTCAAACGAGTTTAAATATAAATTTATCGAGGAAGGACAGAATATATTAGATTACATTCAGGGGGACCAAATAAATAGCGCTTTGAGAAATCAATCGTTTTCTTATTTTCTATTGCTTTACTTTCAAGATGAAAGACAGAAAAAAGCGTGTTCGACACTATGATTCGCTAATCGAAGGACTAATGATTTTTTATGTTGTGACGAGAAACTGTACTCACTACAGACCATACCACGGTTGTTAGTGGATTATATCTTGTATCATTAGAATAGATCTTCATATACTTCTCGCTACAATCGGTATATCATTTTTTACGTCTCGTCGAAAATTCAGATTATCAAATATTAAATTGAGATAATTTTTAAGCGGCGTTATCAATCACGATGACGCTTGGGATTGTTCAGATTTTTACAATGCAAATAATCAAGAATAGTGGTATAGATAAAACTTTATGACGATTGTGCCGCACGTATCGATTGCACGAAAACTTGTTGCTTCGTTGCCGGGCGGAAATTCACGGGCAATCTTCGTTTCAGTCTGAACAGTTCCGAACGAATCATGTATTGGCGACGTCAGAAGGAAAACTATGAATCATAGGCGACACTGGTGGCACCGTCGAAATATGCGACTAACTTTTAGACCTATGAACCTTCAATGATTAAAATCAGCGGTGCTGTTGTAGGCGCTGTTTTCATTGTGTAATTTGACCAGAAAGTGGAAAATCTAACGAAATCTAAAAAAAACGGACAATTTGACTATTTGAACAGTGAAATACTTAAGGGGATCTGCTGCAATTAAACAGTGAAAATTACAAGTTTTCTTTGCGGTGGTGTAAAAATCATTCTAATAAAGTTAGCATCATGAACATTTTTCATCTGGAAATACTCGGTAAATGCTTTTATTTTCTCCTTTCAAGGGTCCAAGAAAGTCCCCTTGACCATAGCATCTTATTTTTTGAAAAAAATTGCTCTACCACGTTAAAGTGAACGAAAATCATTTTATCGGCCTCATTAACATCCTTTAGATCAGTACTCCAGATTAAGTAAAGGATTTTTCAAATTAATCAATTTTACTATTTTTACGAGAGCCGTTTCAAATTTCTTTCAAAATTATTTTTGGATAAATTTGTAAAAATTCTCATAAAAATAGACTATTTAAAAAATTCTTCACTTAATTTAGAGAGTAAAGAAAGAAAATGAGCTGTTCAAAAATAATTTCATTCATTTTAACATTCAGAAAAGTGTTGCAAAGCAAATTGTTTCAAAAAATAAGGTTTTATGGTTAAGGGTACTTTCTAGGGTCCTTACGTGAAATTTTAAGACTTGAAAAGTAGAAAATAAAAACATTTACCGAGGATATCATGATAAAAAAAAATGTTTATAATACCTTTAATAAAATGATCGTTACACCACAGTAAAGAAAACTTATAATTTACGCTGCTTAATTCCAGCTGACCCTCTTAAATATAAAAAAAATAACTATTTTATTTGGTCAATAATTGTCAGTTATTCAAATGATTTTAAAGCATCAGCACTATGTAGTTGCGTATATTAAATAATTTTTGAGTATACATTAATTTTTTAAGACTTTTGATTTTATAAGTAAATGATATTTTTCAATAAACTGTTGATTTTAGGACAATACATTATTAGCTATTTGATAAAAAAAAAAAACGAAAAATATATAAATATTTTTATTGCAGTAACATTTTGATTAAAAATTGAAAGACGGATGTAAAAGAATAACACGGTCATTTGAACAATATTGTGTTTCAGTTCGCATAAAATATTGTTTAAATAGGAAACTTACTATTATCAATTAATTATGTACATAGACACATCATAACACACACATGTATACATCAATTAATTATGTATAATCTGTCAACAGTCATGTTACAAAACGCATAACAATCAGTGACAATAGTAAATCTTTGTAAAAGAGTTGTGAAACTTTCAATAAATACATTGGTTTTAAAAAACAACAATTTTCTATTCTCATACATACATTAGGCCTTATGTTATAATCGTTTTGTTTCGTTAAAAAATTTCTATCTAAAATAATAATACTAATCATTGAACACATTATCACGACATACGATATGGTTTGAGTCAAAAAGTCTTTAAAAAATCATCTTATGCTGTCAACTTTGTCAAAAAAAATGAATTGCCAATAAAAAAATTAAATTACAAAGGTAATCATCGTTCATGTAATTCACACGAAAATAGCCAACAGCGTCAAGACTAAAAAGGCAAATGCAATTAAAGAGCAAGCCGGTAAAATGTCGATAATGGCAATGACAGTGCTGAAGACAATCATACAGAAGAAACCAGCGACCAGTACGAAGCCACCGGGTACGAATATCGAGCCGGTAATGAGAATAGCAGCTACAGAGACGATTATCGAGACGGCCAAAATCACAGCACCGATAGCTCCGATCAGCCCGGAAATACAGATACCAAAGACTGTAGCTATGAAGGCAACTGCGGCGAAGGACATAATGAATCCCAACATCGCCAAACTTCCTAGGGTTAGATAAACCGACGCTTTAGTTGATGCTGCACGTGCTATGCTCAAAGCACTCATGTTCATCAAAGCATTCATCATTTTTGAGAATACTGCAAGTAAACAAATTATTTATTTTGTTAGTAGACTGTATTTTTATGTTTATTTTTAATGAGATGGCGAATATTCGAGGAATTTCGATTGAATTTGAAAGGAATAAATTGAGAAAATTACTTAAAAGTAACATTGAAATTGTAAATAAGACGAATGCGCGGGACGTATTTTTAGTTGAGCATTGTCCATAGTATATTACGCTACTAGGGAGTACAGTAAGCAAAGTACACATCGTGTGATGTTGGCATTTCACACAGTGCGCGTTCGCCTACTTGTACTCCCGTGTTGCGTATATTCGCTTTCTGAATACCCGTAAAAGGGTAATTTTGCACCCTCGCAGACGATACAGAACTGCATATATAGACTACCTAAAAGTAAAAGTGCCTCGTGTACACGCGGTGCGCTGTTTTACCGCTCGAGCCATCAAACAAGAGTATAAAAGGCACATCACATTATGTGAGAGATCACGAGGCATATTAGGCAGGCTGTCCATGCGGTTTTGTGCTTCCTGCTAGCAGAGCGCACAGTTACCACTTTACGCGTAGTGCAGGGAAAAGCCTTTTTTTTATCGGCTAGGTTTTTTAATTTTATCGACAAACATTATTGAGAAAATGCATTCAAATATCAAATATCAAATCAGGAAAACTCACGATGCGACATTAAAAAGGGCCGCACTTCATCGCAGTTCTTCATGGAGTTCATCTTTGGAGGCGGAGGATGACGTGGATTCCAGAGATATGATGTTAAAGAAAAGTAATGAAAAAAGGCGCCAACGTACGTAAATGCCAAAGGCAGGACTTATAGTGTCAGCTCCAGCTCGCGACACTCATGGTTCGACTTGTTATCTTGTTGAACATTAATAGTTTTTAAATTGATTGACAAACGCGCGTTGACTGTCGAGCCTGCAGTTAGCCAGCAAGTTAAGCCAGCAGAACACGTTGTCTATATAAACAACAATTAGGAGCAGCGCACTCTCGTGACAAGAAACTCGTAACATTACCGGTACTCTTCTGCTAGTTCGGAAGTCAGCATGAATTAAATTTTGATTATAAAAATAATCTATTTTTCGCTTGTTGAATAGTTTTTTTCTTTCTTATTAATAAAATTTTTGTTAGATATTTAAGTATAGTAGTTAAAAATGTCTTCAAGAACGTTGCGCCATTCTTGGAAGAGGTTTGTACATACCAGATCACGACTTCAAAATCATGTCAAATGGTTAGAACCAAGTGGAAGTATATCAGATATTGTGATTTTCAACCCTGTAGCAAAAGCTAAAACACCACTGATATTAAAAAATAATAACGTGGCCACGTGGTACATGTGTGGGCCGACAATTTATGATTCCGCTCATATTGGGCATGCTAGGTATTTAAATTATTTAAAATATTTATTGAGATTTTTTTAATCTTACAGTAAAATATCATTTTTTTCAGTACATATGTCAAATTTGATATTATACGCCGAATATTGTCAGAATTTTTTGATATTAATGTTGTACTTGTTATGGGCATGACAGATATTGATGACAAGATAATTATTAAATCAAAAGTAACTGGTAAAAATTGGCAGGACCTTACAAAACATTACAAAGATGAATTCTTTAGAGACATGGAGTTGTTACATGTTTCTAAACCATTGATGACTTGTAAAGTCACTGATTATATACCAGAGATTGTTTCTTTCATTAAAAAAATTGTAGACAAAGGTGGAGCATATGTTGGAAAAGATGGTTAGTGATAATTAAAATCAATATTCTTATATATTTAACCAGAAATTTATTACATTATTGAATGCTCTTTGTTCAGGCTCTGTATATTTTGATACCTTAAAGTACCCTTATTATGGAAAATTAGCAGTTCCTCTGCCAGAAGAGTCTCACGTAATTAAAAAATCATCCTTAGATTTTGCCCTCTGGAAATCAGTAAAAGAAAATGAACCATACTGGGAGAGTCCTTGGGGTAAAGGTAGACCAGGTTGGCATATAGAGTGCAGTGCAATCGCAAGGTATATTAATCTATTTGCTTTAACTTTTATGAAGTAAAAAGATCTGTATGTTAAACTATAAAGTTCTTTATTTTTTATCAGTGCAGTTTTAGGAAGCAATATTGACATACATAGTGGAGGTATAGATCTAGCATTCCCTCATCATGAAAATGAAGAAGCCCAGTCTTGCTGCTATCATGACAATAATCAATGGATCAATTATTGGCTACACACAGGACTTTTAAATGTACAAGGAGATATTAAAATGTCTAAAAGCCTACAAAATACAATAAGTATCCCTACTCTTTTAGAAAAATATTCTGCAAATGAATTCAGGATGCTTTGCCTTCTTAGTCATTATAGATCAAGTAAGTTTTACTATGCACTAAATTTGAAAGTAAACATAAATATGAACCATTTCATTATAATATCTTTTCAGATGTTACATTTTCTGTTGATCTTATAAAAAATGCTGTCACTATTTCAAAAAAGTTTGAATTTTTCCTCAGTGATTGCAACAATTACATTTCTGGAAAGTTAGATAATATAAATATAAATGAATCTGAATTGCTTAAGGTAATTTTTGAAAAAGACTCATTTATATCAGAAACTTTTATATTTTACAATCTAATATTTACAGTGTTTGGAAGAAACCAGAAATAAAGTAAAATCTTTTCTTGCTAACGATTTTCATACACCATTAGCTTTGCAAGCTGTTTCCAATTTAATTGCTGTTAGCAATCAAATGTTTCAGAAAAAGGTTTATAATCAATTTTTAATTAATTAATTTTTAGTTTAAAAAAACACAAAACTTTAATTCATAATATAACATTTCAGTCATTAACAATTACATCAAGAAGTCCTGCAAGTGTTGCAGCTGTTTCAAATTATGTTCAAACATTTATGTCAAAGCTAGGATTCAAAAAACATCAAAGTTCTACAGAAAATAATGATATTTCTAAAATATTAGATCATGTTGTTGATTTCAGAAATGAAGTTAGAGCAAAAGCTCTTGCCAAAAATGAAAAAGATATTGAAATTCTGAAAAGTTGTGATAGTTTCAGGAAAAATCTATCAGGCTGTGGTGTGGATATAAGGGTAAATGAAAAAATAATTATATCTTTATGTAAGTTAAAATGTTCAATCAAATGTTACTGAATGAAATTTTTTTAGGATCTACAAGAAAAATCTAGTTGGACAATAAGAAGCAGATAAAATTAAATACTTTCATACATGTAAATAACATTTATTACCTACTATTAAAATTGTAAATTTAACTTATTCAATACTCTCTTGTGCCATTTTTTGCTTTTTCGAATTATCTTCTCCCTCTGCTGTGGCTTTTCGTTTCTTCTCTAATTTCTTTTCTGTTGCTGTTTTTCTCAAACCTTTCATTTTCCTGGTCTGAATAGTGTGGAGTTTCTGAGTACCCATGTGTATTCTACCAAGAGTCTTACCTAAACTATCTTCAGAAATATTTTTCTTTTTCTTGATCTAGAAACAAAAATAACATAGTATTTTGATCTCTAATGGTCAATAAATTAATGATGTAAAGGAAAATAGAAACCTTAAGTTGCTTAGGCTTCCTACAAGCTTGTTTAAAGAGATCATCAGATGCTAATTTCATTCTTCTGATCCTCAAATCCATACGTGGTCCAATTTCCACCAATTCAATTCTTGGTATTCTTAAACCTGATTTTTTTAGCATTACCCTGAAATATAAAATAAATTTATTGTTATAATTCATTTGATATTTTTTTTAAAGAATGGTCTTCTATTGTTGAAAGAAACGTACTTGTAACTTCTAAAAAGAATGCAATTATCTTGAGCTGTGAAACTTAAAACGTGTTCCAAACCCTGCAATCTAATTTGATTTACAGGTTCTCTTTGAAACATATCTATCAGAAGATTCTGTATCCTTTTATATTCATGATTATTTTCAAATAATTCGCTTTGGAAAACTAGCATAGGTTTTATACCAACTGGTATTTTATCTAATTTGAACTTTGCCAAAGCTTCGTAATTTTCAACTCCAAATTCAATAAGATCTAACATAGTGTGCTCAAACAGCCGACCCATAACTAGATTATTTGGCCTCTTCTTGCTATTTGATATCATCATAAATAAGGAAGCATTTAACTTTCTGCCAAAATTTTCAATTAGTGTTGAATCTTCAAATGGGTGTACTTCATTTTTTTTTTTCAATATCTGAGCATCTGGCGTTTTCAGCTTATACTATAGAAATGAAAAGAAATGTATTGAAATTTTTTAGATAATTTAAAATGTTTTGTTTAAAAATTAATATCTTACCAAATCTTTCATACATTCTTGAAGTACTTCTGTTGTCTTGGTGCCTTTCAAAAAGAATGTTTGTTTCGTATCTTCAATTATTTTAGGTTCCCTTGCTAAAATAGCTTTTTTCCCTTTATGAGTTTTAGGTTTACTGCGAAATATTAAAAATTATTCATAATGTTTTAAGTTGCAAGCTTAAAAAATAAACTTAGACATTCTTACATAACTCGCTCCATTACAGGCATTTTAACTTCTTAAAGTATACTCGTGAATCTTTCAATGTTTAACAATCACTTTACACCTAAATATTATTGTAAATACTTTTTAATGCATTTAAAGCTGTTAAAATACATAATAGAACGATGCGCACGTGGACTGAGCTGCTGAGAAAAATAGGAAAGCGTCTTTTTAGGTTACATTGATCCCTATTGGTAATCGTGATATTTGAGTTTAAAAGGTTGGTATATATATTGAACAGCTGATCGTATTTAATCGCATTGTTTTGGTATTTGATTACTGAGACTGTATAAAAGTTAAAAATTGCTTGGTTCCAAAAAAAATATTGGAATCAAATAAGCGTTCTATTGATGATTAAAAGAGCTTTAATTTTCAAAAAGCCATATTATTATGATTATTAGCGCACGACATATAGCTTATGTTACATATAACAGTTCGGCTGAAAAGTTCGTATTGTTTAAAAGAAAAATACATTTTTTTGGCAAAATTAATTTTTTTATTCAACATAGTTGTCATCGAGGGCGATACAGCGAAATTGTTTTTTTTTTCACAATAACAAAAATTGCTTCACCCAAAATGCTATAATATATCTCACAAACTAATAATAATAACTAATAATCAGACAGCTATCAAATTTATACACACATGTTTTGAAGGTTGGTGCTAACAGAAAATGACATGGATTTAATTCTAGTGGCGCCCTGTCTTAGAAACGATATAAATTTTTCAGCCGAACTGTTCGCTATTGCAATCTTCTTGCGATGTGTGTGTGCGTGTGTGTGTAAAGCGTCTAATGCACTAGAGGCTCCCCAGGTCGACTATGTCTTCTCTCCAGCCAACGATGTTGGTCTAGTATATGTGTGTAGTAACTCTCTTCCGGGCAAGACCCTTTCATGCGCACAATCTCCTTGGGCACTATATTCCTAGACGTTATATTGAGTTATTTCAGAGATCAGGGGGAGTCTACTACAAGAGAATAGACTAGATTGAATAGAAACATAAATTCAGGGTTAATATTTGGTTATTTAGATTTATTCCTTGGTTAAGTCCGAAGTAAAATTCAATTGCACTGAAGGCTTCGAAGCCAAATCTGTTGACGGCCTAATGTGCAACGTTTTAAGTTGAAGCAAAGTTGTTTGATGCCCTCAGAAATGGATGCCATTATTAGATTATTGAAAATGATGTTACAAAATACACCAAGAATGACTTTTAAGAAACTAACCATGTTTAATATCTATTTTTTGAATTATTATTATTATTATTACTTTTATAAAGTAATAATAAGCTCAGATAAATGAAAATACTTTGCACGTGACGTGTAAAACGCTAGCCACGCTTATTCGATTTGAAATGGTATAATCAGTGGTTTTCGTCCAAAATAATTTAGGAAATTTCACAATTTCGTCAATTCACATTAGTACTTCTTAAATTATTTCTTTTTTTGATAGATTCTCATTAAGTAAGTTGCTTCAAAATAAAATTTGAGCGATTTCATTTTTGTTTCAAATTTTTCCTAAAGAAAAATTGCACTACATTTGTCACGCAAAAATTTATAGCGTGAACGCTCGAAGACTGCACTTTAATGACGATCATTATCTTTTAATTGCCGCCCAAAATTAGATCCGTATTCAATATATACGTCATTTGAATACTTTAGATTGGTTGAACTATGAGCTTGTAGCGAAACAGAAAATAGGCTAAGTTTAAAACTAAATTCGCGCGTTTATAGGTATATCTGGCCGACACGCGTTTGCGTAAATAGTTTTGAAACTCTAATACCGAAACTATTTGGATAGAACTAGAACGAAGCCAACTAGCAGAATTACTTTTGAAATGACATTATTTTGTGTCGTTGCGTATTGCAATGTGCCATCGATTGGTTTAGAAAAATGACTGTTTAGTGTACAAATCTGAAAACAATCAAACAAAATATTACTGACACGGCATTGGTTTGAAAGATATATCAATTATGTTCCATTTAAAAAAACTATCGTTAATTGTTTTTAACGCTTACAAAATTATTCAATTATTCCTATTTAAAAGTTTTTTTAGTTTTGTATAATCAAACTTTAGAGTTTTAATTAAGAGAATAATCGCGAGAGAAACATCGTAATTGGAAAAATTACGAGTTTAAAACGAGTTTTAAAAAAGTAGCTTTGAATCGTTATTAAAAATTCCTTCGATTAAACATTTTGTTAAAAGCGACGATTTGCCTGTGTATATTTTCTTAATATCTCCAGTTATTTTTATTTCAAGAACATAATATATTTGCTAAATTTTCCAATAAAAGCCTCACTTTCATCGATGTTCTCTCTCAAATCTCAAATTTCACTGAAGTTAAACGATTGCTAAACTGATTTTTATTATAATTGCAATCATGATTGAAATAACAATGAAAGTTTCATTAATTTCATGAAGTCGAGCTTATTTCTTATTTACAAAAAAATAATATATTATTCAATTGATCCTATTGAACAACAAGCATTTGTCGTAGCACCAATTTCTTGATATAAGAAATTTTTATGTAACCCAATAACCCATATAACCCAACCTAATCCATATAACCTAACTTTTTGAAAATTCTATATTTTCGGATTTTTTATTATGATTACAGTATTATATTCAACAAAAAACTGCTATAACTACGTTTCAAAAATTTTTGTATAAGATTTATTACTTAAATCTGTTTCGTTGACTGATAATGTGTGTGCATGCGCGGACGTGTGTTAGTACATGGTATATATACATGTAGTACATGCCCAGACATTAATTTACAATCCGCGAAGTTCAAAATCTGAATTATTTTCAACAATTGAGAATCGATGACATTAAACCGAGGTTAGGTCAAAGAGCTTATTTTGGCAAGCTGTGTCTCGCAACTTGCCAGAAAAAACCTATTTGATCGATCGATGTTCATTCATTTAAAATAATTCAGATTTTGAACTTTGTGAATCGCGAATTAATATTCGCAGCAGTTTCAGGATAATGTCCATCAGACAGAATATACGCTGCGCTACTAGAGAGTACAGTAGGCAATAAAGTGAACCTTGTAATGTTGTCGATTAAATAGAGGGAAATCAGCATTTCACATAATGCACGTTTGCCTACTAGTGCAGGTACTCCTGTGTTACGTATCTTCATTTTTCACACACCCCGTAAAGGAGTGATATTGCGCTTCCAGCAGAGGATACAGAATACCGCATTGACTATTTGTTAAAAAGTAGTGTTCGATGCACTGTTCGAGTTCTGTCGGTTGCTGTGATGACGACCTCTGCTCTTATAACAAGACGCTCACGATCACCGAGAGAGATCGGTTCACCTCAGCTCCCATCCTCAAGTCCAGTTTTTGAATTGCAGAAGTTTTTGATTTGCATCTGCTCGCTTCTGGTGGCAGCACTTCCTAGGTCTCAACCGCCACACATTGATTATCATCCCTCCAAAAAAGTCGTCCGATTAAAAAAATATAAAGAAATAACATATTTTATTTTCACATTATATACATAATAACGTGTGCATGTTTCAAACGCGCATATTGCGATCATCTCAATCCAGATTAATCAGGTACCAGATATCTGGTTATCTGATAGTATAATGTTGAAATTCGAGTTATAGTTGATAGTATAATGTTGAATTATTCGTCATGTGTAGAATATTGAAAAAAAAAAACACATTTTAATATTTCTCAAATATTCTTTATGCTATGTATCATTGATTTCTTGCATTTATAGGGATTGGAAATTGTTAATTAGTTTAACTGTGAATGCTGAGATATGTAGAAGCTTCAGCGTCGGTTACTTGTAAATGTCCTTAACGATTTCTGTTTGGTATCGTGGACGTCAGTTCCGTATGTCAATAGTTTCTCGATAGCTGCCACGATATTCGAGAGAAAAGCAGCTCGCGCGTAGGTACATGACCACTGTTGCCTACAGCATCCACGTGAGCATTTGATCGCAGTAGTTTCAGGATAACGGAGGATTTCGTGTGCTGTACCGAACCATGTAATTGTGTGCTGCGTACGTTGATATTGGCACTAGAATGCAAAAGTTGATCAATGACCAGTTGGTAATCATTGTCGACATTTAACCTGAATCTCAACCGATAGAAATGCGTCGCACCAGACTACGATGTTTCATTCCCAATTTATCCTTAATAGCTATTTCTTCTATGACGTCGAGTAAGTCTAAGCTGGCCTCTTATATCGTATAGCTAAATAAATATTTAAGGCTCGAGCGGTAAAACAGCACATCGCGTGTACACGAGGCACTTTCAAATAGGGTCAATGCGGTCCTGTGTCGCCTGCTGAGGGTGCAACATAACCCTTTTACGAGGCAGAGTGCGGAAAGAGGTCATAAAAGCTAGCACTCAGATTTAGCTTTTTTGAGATAATCGATAAACTAATTATGCCATTAGGTAGTTCGTCAAAAAGCAACAATTTTTTACTCGACCATTTGTTAGTTTGTCCCTTGAACAAAATAAAGTAAATCTTGGGTGCTGGACTCCAGCATCCAGATGCGATGTGCGATAAAATTTAGAAAAACTCATTAAAAATAATAATTTACACACTAGTCGTTAATTCATGAGACGAACTAACGGTAGCCAGGGTAAAATCGTTGATAAATCAATTATTGAATTAAATGAAAATAAAACATTGTTTCGTGTCTGGGTGCTGGACCAAGACTTATTTTAGGTTTCTTAAAGGTTTTTTGAGGGTAAACTGGCAAATAGTAGAGGAAAATATTGTTACTTTTTTGATGAATTATCAAATGTCCTAGTTTATCGATTATCTTAAAAAAAGTTAGATCTGGATGTTAGCTTTTAAGAGCTTGCGGAAAGCGGGTATACGCAACACGGGTATACAGTTGGCAAACACGCACTGTGTGAAATGCCAAAACCTTGCTTCGCTCTATGGGCAACGTTACGCAGTGCATGCATTGCCCACTGTGCCCTTTTGGCGCATAAAATGCTATATCGTAAGCTAAACGATTAGTATATCGACAGCACCGAATAAAGGGTATTCTGTCGATCTTAAAGTAGTTATGGATGGATCAAAGCAAACAAATTTGGAGCTACTCGTCAGAGTGTTTAGTTTCTTGTAATCTTTATCCGAATTTGATGTCCACTTTTGTTTACCCGTAAAAAATTTACAAAATTCATAACTTTTACCTAGAAAGTCCGTTGCAAATTTTCGAAAATCAATAATTTATTTGTACTACATTTTTTATTATGATTTCAAGAGCCTACGTGTATTAATTTATAGATTTTAATACTCATTAGAAAACATTATAGAATTTTTTTAATGAAACGGTTTTTCGTTGCGGTGTCGATTTCTGGTATTTTTCAACAATATTTTCATTAATAGCATAAATAATCCACTGCGACCGATAATTTTCAACGCGATAATCGCTTCAGGGTTTAGTTGGCTTTATTTATTACATTAAATTTTTGTAATGTTCTTTAATTCCTTTCTATGTTAAAATTTAGTCATCGGAAATGGACTTAATGTAGTTTTTAATGTATTTTCCCATGAGAAGCAAATTTCACAATTTTGTTTTTGAAAAAATACCGTATTATTAAAAAAATATTATACGTTATCATTTCGAATTTTCTTCATCTTGATCGACCAATAATTATCAAAATGACAGTGAGTTGAATACGACTAGTGTTTTTCTGGTGTGCGGAAATGGCATATACGGTAGCATAAAACAGACGAAACTATGTCAAGGTTCGCTTAAATCGTATGAGTCGCTAGAACGTATCGCTACACCAATGAATGATTTTTATATAGTCTCTATTTTCGTTAATGTAGCGAAATGTAATTCGGAGGCGCTTATGTAGACCATAGGCTTCTTTGATCTTAAAATCGCACCTATGCTAGTTGTAGACTTATATCGTAAAAATGACCTGAGAAACTATTAAAGGTGGCTCCGTGAAATATGTTTTTGGCGCAATGAACAATTAATGCTTCGGAGATAACGATAAGAAATGAACGAACTACTGTATCTGTCAGTTTGAAGATGACGGCCACTTGGCTTACCAAACATTTATCTCTGCGAAAATAAATCATAGCCTACGTAGTTGAAGCTCAAGAATTTGTGCGTCGATTATTTCACGAACGGTTCACATAGCGACCAATTAACAAAGCTATGCCGGCCATCGGCAGGGGAAAAGACACGTGCTATTTCAGGCTCGGGCAATTCTGCACAGCTGCCACTTCGGGCAAGCCGACGATTGTGCACGACAAATAAAAGCTATGAAACTGGAAGTAATTCACGGCCTCTGTATGCTGCTATTTAGTGCTCACTCACCAGAGCGTAAAAGTCCACGAGCAAAGGCAGTTGAATTTTGTGTAGTTGACTGTACGGCTGGAAGCTATGACCGATTAACGAACGAATCTGAAAATCGTTGAATCGGTGTAAACGCTAACATTCAAATCATCGGCCACTGGCGGCCGAGAAATCATCCGTTGCGGCGGTGCGCGCTGCGTCTCGACGTCTCGATAATCATTTTAAGTATGTACATCATTTTAAGTAGTCTGCAATGAACGTAATTATCACAAAAGAATGTCATGCCCGAACCAAAATTACTCGGCGATTCAATGATCGCGACACGCGTGACACCTTTTCTTTTATTTTCGATGGTAACGAGTGGACAAACTGCCCCCTTACGGTCGAACCGTTTGCCGCCCCCATGTAAGACCGGCTTCATTAACTTTCAACTAGCTCGTAGCTTGATCCGTCCTTGGCATATCGCGCATTCTAAATTTAAATGAGCACGAGCGCACGAGGTTGCGCGTGGAAAATAATCAACGTCGAAATAGCGCGAATCTCGGCAATCTCTTTCTCTATCTATGTCTTGAAAAAATAATCATCGGCGCGCTCCACGCGAAGAAAAGGAAGCGGGGCGCGATAGGTACTTCGACGTATAACGTAGCCGCGGGGCAGGTGGATGTGTATAGAGGCGCACGTACTAGGAGGCAGGCAGGTGCGCGCGAGCGAGAACAGTGGGGAACACCTGCGAGCGTAGGTACGGGCTGGCGGCGCGTGGCGAGAAGGCAACCCCCTCTGGCGCACATGCGACAGTGCCGACAGTTGTCGTCGGCGCTGCCGCCGTGCCGCACCGCGTCGCCTTCCGCGCGCTCCCTTCGTCGCGAAAGCCAGGCGAACGCGCGACCCGCGGAAAATGTGAGGCGAGATGAAGTCGCCGCGCGACGCCCAGGGCAGCTACTACAAGAAGATGCTCGGACTGCAGGAGCAGCTGCGCAAGAGGTAGCTACCACTCGATCACTTTCTCTCGCGCTCGCTCTCTGTTCTATCTCTCTGTCTGTCCAATTTCAGCGAGGAGGAGCGCATACGCCTGGAGGAGAGGTTTAACCTTCTCGCGCGGGAGTCGCGAAACAGGTGAGCATCGGCGGACTTTTCCATATCGACCTAACTGCGCGGCAGCGGAGACGAGGAAGGTTCCTTCTGGCGTTGGCGCGGCCCGTGCCTCGCCTATCGATCGCCAGCGCGGAATATCGCGGTTCGGCCCGCACGACAATCCGCCGCGCCGGCGACCTTGCCGAAACGCGATTCGTCTCGTGACTGTCGCGCATTAACCGACGGGGGGTTGGGGGGGGGGGGGGGGGTCGCGCGATGCACGCGCCTATCGAGAAGGCGGCCCGAGCGTCTGTCCCGCCACTGGTGAACACGGCGGCCTTGCTTTCGCAGACACCAGCAGTGCATCGATCGCCTGAGGATGCGCTACGTGGAGTACCTGGAGGAGCAGCGCGCTCGGGACCAGAGAAACGGCCGAGTGCTCGGCCATCTCGACAAGATCGACACGAGCCTGGCTCTGATGAGCGCCAAAACCGAGCGACTCGGCAGTCTGCGCGTAAGTGGCTCTTCGATCGCCCCGTCGGCGACCACCCGCCCCCGCCAATTCAAGCGCGCGCGTCTTCTTGCAGAAGCAGCATGAGGCCTATTTGTTGAGGGCGTACGGCAATCGGCGGAGAGCCAGCGGCAGCGCGGCAGCAGACAGCGGCCTCGGCAGTCGGAACGACCGGGAGATACCCGCTAGCCCGGCTTTTTCAGCGGCCGTCTACAAGCGATCCGCGACCGAAAGTCCCGTTAACTACAGAGCGACGGCTGGCGGCGAGACGAGCCGGCCAGCCGGGATACCTATTGCTCGTCACAGCTGCGCGTTGCCGAGTTTCTCGTGGCTCGTCGACAGCTGCAGCCACGCTACGGAGACGCCAATTTTGCCAAGCTACCTTCACACTTCCTACAAGTTGCCTGTGTACGAGACGAAGCGCGAGGAGAGCAGCGATTACCTGTTTAAGGAATTCACGATGAAACCGACCATCAAGACGATCATCGATCCCGTGTCCGCTGCTGAACGCAATCTCGAACGGTATCTCGACAAAATCAAACGCATGCACAAGGAAGTCGACAGAAGTGGCGAGCTTGAGCTGAGCGCCGACGAGGCTGAACAGAACACCAGTGGCGATTTGCTGAACGTCAGTCTGTCGGAGGATAATTTGGAGCTGGCGCCGGTCGAGCAAGAGATGATGAAAGAGAGATCGAGGCTGGCGTTCGCGAGGCAGGCGTTCGCCAATCCTCGTTCGTTAGCCAGGCGCCAAGACTCGGTCACGACGTCGCCGGATTCGTTCGAAAAAGCGTTGGAGCCAGCGCCAAAGCCAGTCGAGGAGTCGACGAAAGCCTCGCCAAAGTTTGCCAAACAGATCATCTCGTTTCGAGATAGATTGATACGCTCGGATTTGATGAATTCGCGGAGCAAAGCCCAGGAGTCCGAGTCGACTAAATCCGCGAAGACGGTCACTCGTATCAAGGACAACGACGAGTTGACGCGCTTGCAACAGCTCGAGTCGAAGCCGACGGACGAGACGAAGAAATTGTCAACGTTCTCGGAGACGATGAGTTCTTTCAAAGACCGATTCAAGAGGTCGGACATTCCGAGCTTGCAGAGTGAACCCGAGCCAAAGCCAATCGAAGAAGCAACGAAATTGCCAACGTTCTCGGGAACTACGAGCACTTTCAAAGACAGGTTTAAGCGACCGAACAACGCGAATGATGCCGATGCAAAGGACGACACGACGAGATCGCCAACGTTCTCCGAGTCAATTGGCTCGCTCAGAGAAAAATTCAACCGTACGGACTTCATGAGTTCTCGCAACAGCGCGACTACTCCAGACTCTTTTGAGGATGCCTTCGCTAAACTGACGAGAATGAAGGAACAACCTCGTCGTGCTGAATCTCAAGAAGCTGCACCACCGGTGATTACCGAGGAGTTGCCAACTCCGCCTGCAGAAGAAAGAGATGAAGATGATGAAGATGATGATGATGATGAGAAAGAATCCTCGTCGGACCCTGAAAATGATGGGATCGAAGACGATTATGACGACACTGTTGATATTGATTCCTGGATGCCTGATGACGCGGAGTCTGATCCGCAAGAAGTTAAGAGGAAAGATAATATTTTGGATTTACCGAGGAGAACATTGGAGTCGATAGAAGAAGTTGAGCATGCTGAAGATGAAGAAACAGACGAGAAAGGGAAGAACGATGAAGTTGGCGATGCAGAAGATGGCGTTGGTGTTGAGGAAGTTGAAGAAGACGAGGAAAAGGAGAACGTGGAGCAGAAGGATTCACAGGAATTTGAGGAACAACCGAAAGCCGAGCCAACGGTTGAAAGTTTGAGCGTTGGATACGAAATTCAAGAGCAAGTTGCAGATCCGAATGTAAAGCACGAGGCTCAAGAGAAATACGCCGATCGGGAAGGGTATTACGAACAAGAGGGTGGTGCAAAACAAGAGTACCAGACTGGCTCGGAGTACTACGAGCAGACAGATCCCCAACAGTACCAATACTCCGACGATCCAAATCAGCAGTACGCCTACGATCCGAACGCTCAATACGCCGGCTACGAAGAACAATACGCTGCTTACGAACAATATCAACAATACGATCCAAGCCAGTATGACCCTAACCAACAGTACGATCCTAACCAACAATATGCGCAGTACACCGATCAAACTTATGCCGCTTACCAAGAATCCGATCAAACTACTGCTGTCCAATACGACCCTAATCAAGTCTACAACTATTCGCAAGCGTACACCAGTAACGAGGAACAGCAACCCGCCGAGAACTACAGTCAACCGAGCGAGGAGCCGCCAATCGATTCGGCAGAACCTCCGGCAGCGAGCCAAACAACTGCAGCAGCGGACGAGCAGCCGAAAAGGAAGAAGGACGCGATAAAGGCGATCCTCGATTCCGATTCCGAAAGCTTCATCGAGCGCAACCTGTCCAACACCGAGAGCGATTACGACTTCAACTGAATCCATGCGTTCTTGTTTTTTTTCTGTATATACGAAGCTGTAAAATATGTCATTGTGTATATATGCCGAAGTGAGCGAATAAAAATGCTATCACAACCTCGATATGCCTGACGTTAATGAATGAAACACTTTTTCTCTGTCTCTCTCTTTCTCTCTTTCTCTCACTCTCTCTCTCTCTCTCTCTCTCTCTTTCTCTCTTTCTCTTTCGCTTTCTCTTAGCGGCGGCGCCTGGATATGGATTTTCGCGCGGCGCAGTCGCACGTATTTCTCCCCCCATGTCCCGAAGCAGCTGTGCTCTCTTTTTCTCACACACGCGCTGCGCCGCTCTCAGTCTGTCTCAGTTCGCTCACCGCCTTGCAGCTGTGACGTGCGTCGACTCTCCTCTCGCGCGTGCTACTCTAATCGGCTGGCGATAAAGCGACGCACGCAGACTGAAGTGCAGCGTGCAGGAGTTGCACGGCTACAAGTCGGAGGGTGAGTACCGTTGGCTCGTTCGTGCGTCGGCCTCCGCTCCATCCGCCGCTGTTCAATGTCGCTGTCCCGTGCGCGTCGTTGCTCGCGAATTATTCGCACTGTTGACCATAACCTGTCGTCATCGATCTACAGCGACAATAACAATTTTTCGCGGAAGATCGATAAAAATAGGCCGGCCGTTTGTCTTGCTTATCAGGCTTCCAGAAAATTCAAACGCTCGCTTGTGCCTTCGATATTCAGGCGCTGACTACGTCACTCCTGCTATATGTATACATATATATATATATAATATATATATATATAAAGTATGGCTTTATCGACTCCCGCGACAACGCGTCATTCGTTATAATTCATCCCACGCGAATAGTACTTGGGAGACTGAAGTGAAATCGTCCATTCAGGAAGTGCTGCCGACTCTCACGGAGATCACGCCACGTTTCGGTGCTGACTTCTTCTTGATAGGCTGCTTCGCTCACGCACACGTACCCACGTTGGGTAAGTATGGAGCAGCGCATGGTGGTCGATAAACACCGGAGGAATGGTTTCACGTGCACCAGAGAAGGAATGGGCGAAAATCCTTTTTTTGCGATTACAAGTAGCGTATTCCCACTTGACAGTTGCTTCGCTGTTTATATAAAACTTTTTGAACTCTTAAATAATTCAATTTGGAAACATATTTTGTCTATCGCAACTTTATTGTAATGCAATCTTCAAATTATACAGACCACTCAATTCACACAACACTAACACACAACATTAAATACATAATTACTACGTGAAAAACGTTTTATAACGATATAATGAATGAAATTTGATTGTTTTATTAATTTTCGATAAAATAATGAGTAAGGTCTTGCGAGAACGACAACAAGATTATTGGTCTTTAATATGTTTTACCATACATTGCAATGCACATGATCGTAGCATCGGTCAAGTGGAAAAGCCTTCGTTGTAAATTGCGAAATTGGTTTCCCATTGGGTAATTAAAAGTTCTATAAATGCAATCGATAGAGTAAGCTTTGATAAATAAAGAGGCTTTGTCGTTTTTCAAAAATTACTAGAAATTAAAAAGTTATTGACATTGCCATTTAGTAAAAAAGGATATTTTTTCCATCTTCAAACGTTAATAATTTTTGAACCGTGGAATTAAAAGTAAAGTTACCAAGGACCACTTTGCCTTAAAATCAGCTAATATTATAAAAAACAATGTATGCCGTGCAAAGAACAACCATTTTCTTTTCTATTTCTTTAAACAATTGCGTTTTCAACAAAACACATGTATTCGAAAAAGCAACTGCTATACCAATTGATTCACCCGTTCGAGTTACATAGAAATGGCCGAGTTTTTGATGCAAGAGCGAAATCACACCCCGCCCTTGCGCGCCTTATGTTTTGGATCGGGGGATAAAAAGAAGCAGTCAACGCAGCTTTCCGCATTATTTTTAGACGCACAAGACAATGTTCTGAGCTTACTCAGAGGCGAGAACACGACTCATCCAAATAAAAAAGCGAAGGAGGTGCAACGATGGCCGAGCCGAAGGTGCAGACGCCCAACGGCAATGGCTATTACGATTTGGACGAGGCCGAGGGTGACGGCGACAGCTCGAGCGCGGCCTGCCGAGTGTCCGATCCGCACAACCGTAAGTCAGCATTCAAAATTACCCGCGTGCCAATCACGTGCGCGCGAGGCACCAGCCGCGCGCGTGCCCGTCCGGGCGGGTGTGCGTGCACGCATCGCGCGACTCCCCGTGAAACCGCGCCGTCAGCGTTATCAGTCGACGAGGCGCTCGCGGTACGTCGATCGCGCGCACGACCGACGGTGCGATGTACGAGGGGGAGGAGGACTCGCCATGCAGGCTGTACTCGTCGCCAACAGGTCAGTCCTCATTGCCTTGTTGCACGACAGCTCGCGAGTGCGCGCGCGCTCGCTCGCTCGCTCGCTCGCTCACGGCAGGCAACTTAGCAGCGCAGCTTTGTTCGTCTTTTTTTGGCTCGCGAGACAGACGCGAGTAGAATAAAGCGCCGGGGAGGGTGGCAGTGGCGAAAGCGATGCGCTCGCAGCAGCAGTAGTCTCTCGGGGCGTTCTCGCGCGAAAGCCTGCCTTCCGTTTCCGCAGCATGTCGAGCAGAGGCGTCACACCTACCGGCCAGCGCCACGAGCACTACTTTCATTACCTGAACTCGCGGGACCTCTACATCAACGACTCGCTCGACGAGGGTTACAATTATCGTAAGTCGACGGCCGATTGCGCAACGAGCGTCGCTTCTGTTTACCAACATCTCGGAGAAGCCACTTCTTTTTTTCGTCGCTGTATTTTTGCCAGCTAAGAATAGATGCACGGTTTTCGCGCAAAGGTCACGCGCTTGCTCCGAATCGGGGGCACAAAGAGAGAGAAAGAGAGAGAGAGAGAGAGGCGCGGCTACGAAAATAGACGCGCGTGCAGGCGCGTGGCCTTGCGAAAGAAAACGCAACGCCACTCGGCAGTGCACTGCTCCCTCGGCGACTGTGACTGGTTCGACGGGTTCTATATATCAGCTGACGCGCGTGGTAAACATCGCCGGCTATTTGCATCGCCCAAGAGAGCGTTTAAGTTTTTCATCGTCCTCTCTCTCTCTCTCTCTCTCTCTCTCTCTCTCTCTCTCTCTCTCTCTCTCTCTCTCTCTCTCTCTCTCTCTCTCTCTCTCTCTCTCTCTCTCTCTCGGTACAATTTCTCCAAGTGCTCGCTAGTGAATCAGTAGGCTCGCGAAGCTAGAACAAGCAACATGGTGCTGAACAACGACATACTCGATCTGTCGCGCTCCTCCGGTAGCTCCAACACCGCCTCGGTGGTCGAGTGGCTGCACAAGACCGGACAGTGCAACGACGGTAAATTTTTCTCAACGTTCTTTTTCTCGAGTCTTCGGCGTTGCACGCTTCATACGCGCTCTCGATCTATTCTCGGATCGACGAGCTTATCGTAATGTGGCGTTGGCTGCACGCTGGCTTTTCAAAAAAAAAAAAAAAGAGCAAGAAAGGAGTACGATTGGATTTGCAAGAGGTCGGATGACGCTCCGCCGAGATCGCAACAATGCCTTTGTTGTGCCACGAGACTCGATTTGGCGCAATGTCGGTGTCCAATGTTGCATTTCGCGCGACAACTCTTTAATTGCCATGTTATAAAGAATTTCGTACTAATGAGATGAGCGAGGTTGGTAATTGTTTACGTACGTACGCGTATGATCATCTTATAAAGTTTAGCTTGCGCCGAGTCGCGGCAAGAAATGAAATGAAATGCCCTTTTAAAGCGCGGGCGAGGGACAAATTTTTTTTGTTTGTTTCGCGCTGTACTCGCACCGGCGAGCGAGCGCCAGCATAGGCAGCATACGCAGGCGAGATTTTCTTATGTTTGTTGGCCTAACCACGCACAGGAAGCGAGAGCCCGGTGTTCGGTAACGAAGGCAACAACGACGCGGGCATGCGGCACGTGGCTCACGAGCTGCCGAACGAGATCTCGGCCCCGTACGAGGTGCCGCAGTTTCCCATCGAGCAGATCGAGAAGAAGCTACTAATTCAGCGCCAGCTAACCGTCAAGTAAGTCGTTTATCTCGCGATTGCGCAAGCCGCGCTTGTTTACGGCCAGTTTTATGTAACTCGCTCGGCTGGAAATCGATCTATTTTCCGCCTCGATGTAGAAAGCGCACGTCATCGATATGCCTGTCTGATTAATGATGAATGTTTTATTAATTCGCCCGCGTGAATATCCATGAGCTACGGCGTTCGGCGCGAGAGATTGACTCACGAGCACTTCCGCGAACGGATACTCGTAGGCAGTAGACCGAACGAGCTTCGCGATTCGATCATCGCGCTCGAGTCGTTCGAGTGCCGCAGGTTTTACAGGCGGAAAAGTCGCCGAGATTAGATAGTTTACGGATCGAGCTCGCCGATCAACGCGATTAACGCGTTCTTAACACGCGATTCGGCGGGTAGCTCGCTCGCGTAATCTTCGCTCGAATCAATTACGCGCTAAAGACGACGCACTGCAAAACAACGAGCGAGCGAGCGAGCGACAAAAACAAACAAAAGAGAGCGTACGCGTGGCGAAGCGCTGGAAGATAAAAGTCCTCCCGACGTTACGTCGAGCAGACTTCGAGTTTCTTTTTTCACCCTAATAGCAAAAAACAAATTATCGCTCGCGAAATTCTTCCGCGACGCGGACCCGCGAGCAAAAAGCCCGACGCGGTTATTCCATTATCGCGCGACCTTATCGTCGCGTGTCCATGCCTTTCCATTATTGTCGGTTCTTGGCGACTCCTCGAATTCGATTGCAGCTCAGTGGAAAGCTATCGGCCGATAATGGGGCGGGAAGACAAGAAACTTTCCAACGACATTGCTGCGAATCGATGATTCAGAGACGCGCGAGGGTAGCTCGCCTCGCATCGCGTGCATCGACGTCGCGGCAAATCGAGGCGTTCGGTTCGACGCGCGCGAGCCGCGAACGATACTTGGGCCATCTCGGGCGACTAATAGCGCTCGCGCTGGATAACGAGGCGGCTATTAATAGCGGGCCCGCGCGCCTCGTGGCATTATGCATCGGTCCGACCGTCGGATTAACAAGGCGAGCGGCGGGCGCCTCGCGCTCTCGATCCAGTGGCGACGCACGTGCGCGCGGGAAGCGAGGCGGCCGTTCGATCGGAGGAAAGCCGCGTCTTCGCGGAAGCTTTCATCCCTCCTTTTGCGAGCCGCGACAAAGGGGGAGGCTCATCGCGCGGCGCGTGGTCGTTGGCGCTCAGTTGCTCGCCAGCGTCCAACTCGCGCGCGCGCGCGCGTCCGTCGCCCTCCCCTCCTCGCCGTCGCTCCTTCTCGATCTCGCTCGAGGCATGCGCCTTTGAGCGATGTTCGCCGGTGCCGAGGACTCCAAGCGCTGGGCGAGAGACTGTCAGATTCTCTTGAGGTACGTGCACGCGAGCGTTGCGCCGGCGGACCAGCGAAGGAGAGACGCGCGCACGCGGAACGTCGGGCCTTTCGTCGGGCCTTTCGTCGGGCCCGAAGCTCGCGGACCGAGGGATTCATCGCTCGTTTCTCTTTACGCAGAGCGGCCAAAGATTTGGAGGAGCGTCGTAGCCATTACGAACCGTCGCTTGGTCCTGCACCGGACGACAGCGATCATCTGTTTCCACTCGAGGAAAATGACTTCGTGCCGCATTTCCAGCGAGTTTCCATATCCGGCGAGGACACTTCGGGGGTGAGAATTATTAAACTTGTTTTCCTTGTAAACTGACGCGAGGAAGCCAGCAAAGTTTGGCGCGATACGTAAGAGAAAGAGCGAGCTCGACCTCGACCTTGACCTTGACTTTCGGAATCGATGAATTGTCGTAGGTACCGCTGGAGGACTTGCAGCAAGCGTCGCAGATGTTGGTGCAAGCTCTGGCTATCCGCGAGAAATACATGTTCAACTCGAAACAGTCCTTCCCCACGATTACCTCCAGATTCCTGAGGAGCGTCGACAAGAAGCCCGTGAACGCCGAGAACGAATATCAGCACGACGATCGCATGGCTATCGAAGGTAAAGATCGCGCGAGAAGCTAACGCAGAGATGACTTTCAAGAAAGAAAGTAAAATAAGTCTTCTCGATAGCAGCTGAAATTAATGATCGTTTTATGAAATCTCCTTTAGATCTTCCATCTAAAAGTCCATCCTTCCAGAGCCAAGTCCAGTCGGAATACGACATCGACGCTCTTGTCAAAAATATTCCCAGCGCAGGTGCCTTGTCCTATTGTCCTTTTTTCCGTTAAAACAACTTGTTTCTCTCACTTCTAACGACAGAACGAAACGCTCGGTCGTAAGCAACAATCGCAATTGCCTCTTTGAAAGTCGTAACAACATGCACGCATAGACTAAAGTGATTTTTTCGATGTAAAGACTAGCGAAACGCAGGGCTCAAAGTTGACTGGAGTATCGAGATTTTAAGTAGATAAGTAATTCCTCTGTTTTACCGTTGTTTCGTTTGCCGTCGCTGACAAGCGTTAATTAGGCACTTGTTGGCGCTTTTTTCTTTCATTAGTGTGTATCTAAAAATCACGTTGACAGCCGCTTTCGACACGCAGTCGAGCGCGCTCCTCGACGCGAATCACGCGTGCACTTGTAATACAAAGTATTCATCGACAATATCATACCTAACCAAAAACAGAACGAAATACGAGAGATCTTCTGTAGCGTATACCCAAAAGCACGAACGCAAAAAGTAACTAAACAATCTGTCAAGGAGTGTGTGATCTCGGAAAGTTCGATCGCCGCTCGACGGACAACTAACGCCAATTGTGTTTTGCGAACCAGATCACCCGGTGCACGCACCGGCGTCGCGCGACCCATGGCAATGCGAATTTCCAGCCTCGAAGCACTACGAAATCGCCCCGATCGGCGGTGTGTTCAACCTGTTCGCCTCGGAGGAGGACTTGGCCAACAATAAGCCAGTTCCACATCCGTATCCCGATCTTGCGACCTTCGTCCGTGACATGAATCTGCTCTGCACCATGATCGCCGACGGGCCGTTGAAGTCGTTCTGCTACAGGCGACTGAGCTACCTGTCCTCCAAGTTCCAACTGCACGTGCTCCTGAACGAGCTTCGCGAGCTCGCGAGTCAGAAGGCCGTGCCCCATCGCGACTTCTACAACATCAGAAAGGTCGACACTCACATTCACGCTGCGTCGTGCATGAATCAAAAGCACCTGCTGCGCTTCATCAAGAAAACGCTGAAGAATCACGCGGACGAAGTGGTTACGTGCTCCAAGAGCGGCGACAAGATGACTCTCAGAGAGGTGTTCCAGTCGATGAAGCTGACGACTTACGATCTCAGCGTCGACATGCTCGACGTACACGCGGTGCGTATCCGTACGTCTGCGCTCGTTCGCATCGAGAACGCTCGACGAAACTGTTTGTTTGATCTCTCTCTTTCAGGACAGAAACACGTTCCACAGGTTCGACAAATTCAATGCCAAGTACAATCCCATTGGCGAGAGTCGTTTGCGCGAGGTGTTCCTCAAAACGGACAACTACATCGACGGCAAGTTCTTCGCTTCGATCATCAAAGAGGTGCTCAGCGACCTGGAAGAGTCCAAGTATCAGAACGCCGAGCTCAGACTCTCGATTTACGGTAAGAGCCCCGAGGAATGGGACAAATTAGCCAAGTGGGCACTCGACAGCAACGTGTACTCCGACAATGTACGCTGGCTCATACAGATACCTCGGTTGTAGTGAGTATCGATCCCTCGTTTCTCTCCAATGTCGCGATCCCTCCGAATGGTCGTTCACGCGCTGCCTTTTACAGCGACATCTTCAAGTTAAACAAATTGATGACCAATTTCCAAGAGATCCTGAACAACATATTCTTGCCTCTGTTCGAGGTCACCAACGATCCCGAATCGCATCCCGAACTACATAAGTTCCTTCAGTATGTGATAGGTTTCGATTCCGTAGACGACGAGAGTAAGCCCGAGAATCCTCTGTTCGACAAGGACGTTAGTCCACCGGCTGATTGGAATGACGTTGAGAATCCTCCCTACGCTTATTATCAGTACTACACCTATGCGAATATGACTGTGCTCAACCACTTCAGAGAGTAAGTTACGAATGACAGTTTTTCTTACGTTTCTACATGAGAGTCTGCATATGGTTTTATTTTTCGATTTGCAGAGAGCAAGGCCTCAACACGTTCGTCCTACGACCTCATTGCGGAGAAGCAGGTCCTATTCAACATTTGGTCTGTGGTTTTATGATGGCCGAAAACATATCCCACGGACTTTTACTCCGAAAAGTACCCGTTCTTCAGTATCTCTACTATTTAGCTCAAATTGGAATCGCCATGTCGCCTCTGAGTAACAATTCTCTATTCTTGAATTATCATCGCAATCCTTTGCCCGAGTATCTTGCCAGAGGCCTCGTCGTCAGTTTATCCACCGATGACCCGCTACAATTTCATTTTACTAAGGAACCACTCATGGAAGAGTATAGCATTGCTGCTCAGGTATGGAAGCTCAGCTCATGCGACATGTGTGAGCTTGCGAGGAACTCTGTGATTATGAGCGGATTTCCCCACAAGGTTAGTATTTCCTTTTCTTAATATGTGTCATCTGCGATACGTTTGAAAGTTTAAGAACGAAGTGTCATGTAACATGGAATTTTGAGACATTCAAGATCGGCATATCTTTCCGAATGAGAGAACCTATTCCTTTGTCCTGTACGGACTGCTTCCTAACGGCGAAATCGAACGTGTACAATCCACCTTTCGTAATTACTAAAGCTCAACCTTGAAGAATGAAGCTTTCTTCGATTTTTCAAGTGAAGGTTGTACTTTACGGACACTTGGAAGCCCCCGCTGTGCTCACACAGTGTCGAAGGAAAAAATCAATATTTACAAAGAATGAGAAACGGCTTGATGTTACAATTGTGCTTTCGCGCGCCAAAGGTCACTCAAATATACGGAAATTCCTTCTTGCAGAGCAAACAATATTGGCTGGGTCCGAATTACACGAAGGAAGGCGTTGCGGGCAACGACATTACTCGTACGAACGTGCCCGACATCCGAGTTGCCTACCGCTACGAGACCTTAGTCGACGAACTCTCCAACATATTTAAAACCGTGGAGAAACCGGACGTTTTCTAGCTACTGTCAAAGAGGCTGCGCTCCTCGATCGATGTCAACGACATCGCCATCTAAGCAAAATTATTGTTGTGCGGATGAATATTCGACAAGATATTTACTATATGCTGTGTATATAATATATATATGCATCTATTCTTTTAATTTCTCATTCAATATACCGAATGGTTTGACATCACAATCAATTTCAAAACTAATAAGTATAGACCAATAGTTTTTTGCAATAATAATATATATTACTGCTTCTCCAAAGTGTATTAATCGAATTGTTATTTAGGCTATGAAATTGTCAAATTAACAATTTTCTGAAGAATACCTTTGATGCTATATTATAATTATTAATCGTGGGAAATTTATAATGGTATAAAAATTATAATGTAAACGATGTTTATACGATTAAACAGTAAGATTTGCTCAAGATCGACCAAATTAATGATTTACAACTATTAGTCCTTTGTATTTGTTTTTTTTCTTTGATTAGATCGATAATTCCAAAATTTAAATTGTAATGAATATATATCCAGAACTGACACGGGTCGGAGCGAAATGGTTTGCCTTCGATCGATGTGCTAATCGTTCAATCTAGTAATGCATTCTATATTTTGTTACCTTTTGTACGTTTATACTACTGAGAACCACGTTTGATTGTTAATCAAGACATAAAACAACAGTAAATATGTGCATAATTCTTGTTTAAAGTGATGATATAGTTATAAATGACAAATGTTTATGGTTACTACAAGTTATAATTCTGTTGAAAAAATGTATTTATTGTACAAAGATATACATTGTATGAAAAAAAAATATATATATATCTATTATAGTTTAAAAATTCTGACTTTTATTTGCTGATCTAGCAGTTTTTTATTTACAAACTTACTCATTAACGAGTAACTTAAAATGGATAACAAAGTGTTTAAAAACAAATACTAAAATGTTTATTTAACTTTCTTTCTTTTTGCCAGTGAATTGAGATTGCATAGCATTTCGTATTTTTAGCACAGTTTCTGTAAAGATAAATGTACCTATAAAAACTAAAAACGTTCCTATCCAATGATAAATCGTGAATGCATTATTGAAGTAAATTATTGAGAAAACAAGAGATGAAAACTTCCTCAGAGTCAAAATTAATGTGACTGTCAAGGAAGCACACTCTGTAGTCAGGACAAATACTGCACTACTACACATATATCTGACATATATTTTAAGGTTTTGTACTCAAATTTGGTTTCAAAGTCATTATCAGTTGTCAAATAGATATCACTCCATGCAATATTTCAAAAGGATACTGCGTAAGAACATTACCAATGATCCAAGCTACCATTCTAGGTATTGCAATCCCAATGATAGGAATGATCAGTTGAGGTGAATTCCAAGCTATCACAGTATGTGTATACAAATCTTTTGTTAAAGTTACAAATAACGGCAAAGGTAGTAAATGCTGGAATAGAGTTTATCACTTATCAATGTGTACTCTTTGTTAGTGATAACGACTGAAAGGAAATTCAATTCTTACTGTAAAATACAAAGCTTCTCTAGCTTGTTTTCCATATTTACCAAAGAGGTATTCTTGATAAATACCCATTCTAGCTGATATAAATAAGGCCACTGTCATTATTATTACGCCCACTGTCCACCAGAAAAAATCATCATAACTTGGTGGAGTATCAGCAGCACCTGGTGCGGTAGACTTAACTTCTTTGCCACTCATTATTGTACAAATTATTATACCTACTGTTATCATCAACACAGACAAATACTTCCCTATCGTATATCTTTTTTTCAATATGACCATACCCATAATCATATTAGCTATCAGAGAGCCCTATTATATATGACATATGTAGAATCAGGTAATGATTTGTCAAAGTGTAGGAAAAGGAATTGTTACTTACTGATTTGATAATGATATGCAGAGGCATGGGTATATTGAAATTGAAAGCATAGTTATTCAGCACACTTGAGAAAAAATACAAAACTACTAACACCATGTAATCTTTGATGCCAATCTTTAATTGTACAGTCCCACATTTTGAGGTAAATAGAAAGCCATCAATGGCAATAAATGTAAACTGACAGAAGGTCAACAAGTTGCCACAACCTGGGTCCTCTCTAAAACAACGCAAATATAATCGTTTATTTCAAAACATCTAATGGATAATAAATTGTTATTGACAACGATGGAAGCATGATGAACTTATTAATAACGCCATTAGTTGGCAAAAATGTATGAGAAACGAACTCACTTCATCAGCGCCTCCAAGAAGAACAAATTTGAGCAACAACCAAGAAAAACAAAGAATATTGCGAGCGTAGGTCCCATGTTTGTGTAATAATAAGTAAAAATCAAACGAAAATGAAAGACACTGCGATCTTGAGAGAAGCTAACGCGGCCAAAGCACAATCTTCTTTCCGCAACCTATTTCACACTAATGACTAGTAAATTGAAAGGCTCCAGTGTTTTAATCCATCACATCGTTGTGATTATCACACATCGATCCCAATGTAGAATACACACTGACTGCCTTGTCATGCAAGCGAGCCGCAAGGCTGGTGTCTCGTCGAGATAATGAAAGCATATAGATATACGCATATGATATTTGCCGTGTAATTGGCAGACGACAAATCCGCTATGAAGCCTTTGGATCCCCACCACCACAGCGCGTTGGAAAATACGTCACGATTGCGAGCACGTGTGTGCTTTTGCCACGCGATCATGAATACAGTCGAAATTATAAGCTCCAAGCTATCAATATGATAAATAGGCAGGTAGACGTTTTTCCTTGAAAATCATGTGCGACGGTTTTTTTTATTTTTTTCAAACCGATTTCTAAAAGGGGGAGGTAAAGTTTTATTCTACCGGATTTGGTTGAATTCGACCGATTTCGATGGGGGAATTGGTACACTTGAAGAGGTATGCTGTCGAGATGGTCCCGTCTCGTTATTGACTCGATTGAAGCGTAAACGTGCAAGTTGACATTTTTCTTGTGTTGATCCATTTGCTCTCGATCGAGAGTCGAGACTCGACATACATTTACCATTGGATTTCCTATCTTATCAGCTACCGATTATAGTTTGGCAATATAGAACAGAGGGCAGCGCTGTGCTTATTTTCGACGAGGCTACTTCAATTTCTGAGCCACGATACGAAACAGCGCCTAGTTTACCTTGTATTTTTTTATATTTATCGTCGAGAATAACGCGTCGAACGTTGCCTATAGCCGAATCGTTATTTGGAGAAAGACATTTGTTGACGAACGCGCTCGCGGCGCGAAAGTAAAGGCGAGACTGTCAACGAACGCAGCATAGGGAGTTGTCGTAAGGTAATCCACTTTAAGAATAGCTCGAGCATTCCTCGCTTGACTCTGTCAAACGTGATTTTCATGAATCCGAGGCCATTAAGAGACACAAAGTCGTACATAAATACGTATAAAAAAGGAGATTTTTATTAAAAAATACTTATGCGCCAGACTGCAACTACAGTTTTGTCATTCGATCGGTTATTCGTACAAAAGGAAAGAAAAAATAAAATAAAATAAAAAAAGCACAAGAAAAGAGAAGAGGAGAATAGGAAAGCGAGAGTTTCGAAGGGAGCGCCTCGTGAAAGTAAGATTCGTTCGGTAGAGAAAGCGCGCGCTCAAGGGGAGGCGAATAAAGAAAGAAAAATACAAGTCTAAGATGAGCGATGAGCGATTTAAATAAGGGTGTACATGGCGATGCGGGTAGGCGCGAGCGAGCGAGCGAGCGAGCGACGGCTGGGTTCACTGCCGGGGCGTAATACTGAGTCGGATGCCGCCGACGTTGTCGAGCACGATCTGCGAGACGAATCGCAGCTGGTCCTCGCGGTCGATCGCGTGGAACCTGTAGGCGCGCAGCAGGGCCAGCAGGGTCAGCTTGGTCTCGAAGGTGGCGAACTTGGAGCCGATGCAGTTGCGCGAGCCCGCGCTGAAGGGGATGTAGGCGAAGGTCGGCGCCTTCGGCTGGCCCGGCAGGAAGCGCTCGGGTCGGTAGGCCTCCGGCTCGGGGAAGTAGCGCGGGTCGCGGTGCAGCAGGTAGGAGTTGACCAGCACGGTCGAGCCCACCGGTATCTCCGTGCCCTCTGCAACAGCAAGCGCCACGTCGGACGTCGGACCTCAGCCTCGCGTCCCAGCACGCCGCGTCGGCCAAACTTACGCAGGGTGATCGGGTTGTAGATCTGCCTCGCGATCAGCGGAGCGGTGGGGTAGACGCGCCAGGTCTCCTTGATGCACGCGTCCAGCCAGACGAGCTTGTGCAGCTCGTCGTAGTCGATCTCCTCGCGGTCGGGCCCAAAGATCTCCTCGTACTCCTGGACGATCTTGTCTTGGTACTCGGGTTGGCGCCCGAGCGCGTAGAGCGTCCAGGACACGCTCGTGCCGACGGTGTCGTGACCCGCGAACATGAACGTGTTCACCTCCTCCAGGATCTCCTCGTCGGTCAACTGCTCGCCGTTCTCCGTGCGCTCCAACAGCATGTCCAGCAGAGTTTCCGCGCGCCTCGACTGGCTGTTGGAGTTCGCGTCGCGCCTCACGCTTCGGGCCAGCTTCCTCTCGGCGATCACCTGCGATTGCCCATCGGTTGGCGTTGACATTAACTCTCGGGACGGCGGATTTCGTGGGGCCTTTACCGCGACAATTACCTTGTTGACGAAGCTGTGAATGACGTTGAGAGCTCGGTCGTGCTCCTTGCCGAGGGCTGTCTTTTTGAAAATGAAGTCGTTCGAGATCCAGATGTTCGTGAATCTTATTTGGGATATCGTGGTAATGCTGAACGAACCGGCAACAAAGAGAAATGCACAGTGGCATTAATCTCGAAGGATATTCGCAAAGAAAATTATCGTACCTCTGGACAGCCGAGTGATACTCGTTCTTGTAATTCGTCTGGGTGTGAATGTTATGGCCTATAGCACACTCTGCGAATGATAGAAACAAAAACGCCCGTCATTCTTTTATTTCTCGATCAAACCTAAAATTGTCATGTTTACCTAACCAGTTTATTCGGGCAAACAAAATAAAAATAAGAAAAAAAATAAAAAACATCTTTTTTGGACCACCCTCAAAATTTACGGTGACTCATTGTCTAGTAAAAAGAAGTGCCACAAAAAAAAAAAAAAATAAATCGACAAGAATGAAGAAAGTACTGAACGTGAAAATCCCAGAATCGAAAAGCTTCGCGAGCGCGACGACGTCGACCGAAAATCACAAGCCGCTCGCGGTGCCGAAGGCAAGCAGCTTGTCGGCGGCTCGGTCTACTTATTTCCGCCGGCGCGGCGCGATAACGGCCGTCCCTCTTTGCAGCACGTGCTGCTGCACCGCGAGAGCAACAACGGCGCCGGCGGCGGCCATTCGAGCGCACGGAGAAATTCGAAAGGGACGACGGCGCCCATTGGCAAACTTTCGCCGCCGATTATCGCGCCGCCGAGGCTCGGCGTGAAGAGCGAGCCGTCGCCCAAGTCGCGCGAGCTGCCGAGGCCGAGGAGGACGGACGCGCCGGGGCCGACGGTGCCGCGGGAGCTCGCCAAGCGCACGCCCACGAGGATACTCAGAGCCAAAGGTGATCGATCGCCTCGAATCGGGCGTCTCCCGCCGAGAGTCGGCGGGAGGGGCCGCGAGCAACGAGCTGCCGTCGTTGCAGCGACCGAGCGCACGATCGAGCTGTCGCAGCCTCGCAGGCAGAGCGCGGCGGAGCGCCCGAAGGGCAAGTCGCTGACGAGGCGCGCCCTGCAGTCGCTGGTCTCGCGCTTGAGCCGTCTGCCGAGCCACCGCAAGCCGCAGCAGCTGTTCCCGGTGGTCGACGTCAAGCCGCGGAAAACTCACCGCAAATGACGTCGAGGGCGGCCCTCTTGGCGTACGGGATGACGTCGAACTCCGGCTTGCCGAGCTCGGACCTGAGGCACTTGACGAACACTCGGGCCTCGCGAGCCGCCACGCCGAAGTAATCCCGCAGCATCTCGCTGTGGAAGATCGGCGTCAGGAACTTCCTGCGGGAGCGCCACTTGGCCCCGCCGCTCGTGATCAGTCCGTCCCGCAGCCAGGGCTTCAGGTACTGGTACTCGAGGCTCTTGTCGATGTGCTGACTGCTGCTCAGCAGCGGCTGCACCGACTCCACGCGGTACAGGAAGATGAACGGACGGCTGCCCACCCACACGAGGTAGATGTCGCCGAACTCTTTGCTCCATTGTACCAGTTTCTTGAAGAAATCTGCGATCAGTTTCGGGCGCGTTTCTTTTTATTTTGCTCAGTTTCCTTTTTCCGCGTAAAGAACGGTGGTTTGGTGAAAGTGAGCTCCCCGAGCGTCAGTCGTCTCGGGGCCACTACCCACTTGCGCGTATACGACGTTCGCTTAAATTACAGATCGGAAGTGCTCGAAAGAATGTCCGTCGATAAGCGACACCTACGATCTGCCATTTGTCCCCACTGCTTGTACGTCTGCGGAAGCGAGCAACGCCGGCTCATGGCGAGCTAATCGATTGTCTTGCAAAAAAGATCGGTAATAAATAAACAGAGAATTGAAGAGAGAGAAAAAATGATGCGTCTGTGGGTTATCAGGAGCTTTACATCATCCGATAAGAATCCGTCCGTGCCCGATGAGTCAGCGAGGCCCGAAAATGCAAATGTCAAAAGCGAGCGCGCGCGAATGCCAGAGAAGCGAGAGGCGCGCGCGCGCGCACGTGTCGGGCGAGCCTGCAGCCGGTGCTAGGCCGTTGACCGTGTTTCGATGCAAGCGCACCCGAGTCCGAAACAAAGAATAAATCATTTCCCGACCGAGGCGCTCTCGGTTTTGGCAGGCGGCGGCCTTGCGTCTGCGGAATAAGCGAGCATCTCGCTCGCTCTCTCGCTTTCTCGCTGCCCGTTCGCGAATGATGCGTGCCGCGGCCTTGACCCGATTCCGACCGAGCAAGAAAGTGAAATTCGATTGTGCTCAACGGGTACGAGAGTTCGAGCGAACTCTCTCTCTCTCTCTCTCTCTCTCTCGTCCGCCGCAGCGAAATGCTAATTGGTTTTTGTCTGGGAATTCGATGAATGGTTTCAGGGACGCGCAGCTCTCGTTTCTCTCGGGCCGCGGGGCAGGAAGAGCCCGAGACGCGAGCGAAAAAAAAAAGTTATCGGCGCTCAGAAGAGCGAGAGAGAGAAATGCTTTTCGACGCGCGAAACGTTACAGTTTATCTCGCGCAAAGTAGAAGCGTATATTGCGCATTCGAGCGTGGGACTATCGCGTAATTTTGAGCGTCTTTCACAAGACGTCCCGATGATTTGTAACGTTTCGCGCGGCGCTACCGGGACTCTCAATTTCGGAATGGCGATTGGATGCTAATGCGATTCGCGGAATTTCGAGCTTGATTTGTTGGTACCGCTTGGATTTTCACACGCAACGGTCTAAATTTGTACTGCGACGAATATTTACGGTTTGTTTTCAAGTTAACGGAAGAGACGAGATCGCGCCGCGGGATATTTCTGTTCTTTTGCTTGCGCGCTCGCTTCTCTCTCGTACGATTGTCAAGCGGAATTGCGCCGCACTGTCAATTCGAGAAACCATCTGGCTACATCGCGCTACCCTGATTTTTCGAAAAATCTCGAAAGAAAAAAAATAAGCTCATCCCGCGCCAAGTTGGTCGGCGCCGAAATCTGCCAGCTGTGATTAAAAGCAGCGGCGTCAACACAACGAGCGAAATCCCTCTGCACGTTCGAAGGTCGACACTGTAAAAAACGAAAGCTCCAAGGAAGAAAGTCGCTTAGGCGTAGGTATATCGAACGGCCGATTGCGAAAAAAGAAGAAAAGAATAAAATAAAAATGAAAATGAATAAAAGGAAGAGAAGCCGGCATCGGCGACAGGACGGGCGTAATAGCGCGTCGGGGCTCGGCGCGCCGCCGGCACGTGTCGTCTCTGCCGGCGAGTGCAACGATCGCTATAGCGCAGGGCCTGCGGCGCAAGGGAACCAACTAGTACCAAGTCGTAGCGACGCGCCGCGGCCGAGACAGAAGAAAGGGGCCGAATAGGAGAGGCGGGGGAGGCGTTGGAGGCGCTGGAGGGGGAGGGGAGGCGCTTACCTTCAAGGCTGCAGTTGAGCTGCATGGCGTTGCCGAGGAACGGCAGCGCGCCGCTCGGCGAAGGGATACTCCGGAGCGCGTGCACGAACCTGGCCCTCCTGGTCAGCGACACGCAGAGCGCGAGCATCAGACTCGACCAGAGCACGAGGGCGGTCCAGGACGCGCCGCCGGCCGCCAACGCCTCCTCCGCGCCGCTCGTCATCGCCTGCCCTGTCCGCGACCACGAGAGTGAGAGAGCCGCTCGCGCTTGCGTCCCTTCGCTGCCGCGCGCGCGCGCGAGATGCCCGGGAGCGTCACCTTCGGCGGTGGTCGCGCCCGATAACGAGGCGGCGTTATCGATCGGCCGAGAGTGCGCGCGTACAATATGCGTATCACTTGCTCGCTGCCGAGCGGAGGACTGCGCGCCGGTGCACGGAGGAGGCTCTCTTATATACCAAAAGCCTTACTAGCTCGCGGTCGCCACGCGAGAGAAACGAGAGAAAGAAGGCGCGTGGTTCGTTGCCAGCGTCTCGCTTCTCGTCTGCTCCACGTGCGATGGCCACAAAAAAGCTCGCGCTCTCTCGCTCTCCGCGAGCGAACGGCTGCTAATAACGATGCGCGCACTTCTCGATCGCAGATCGATTCGCGGGGCCCGACGGAGCCGAGCTGCTCGCAGCGCAACAACAAACCGGCGGCAGCGCGGCCGCGTCGCGATAAGATTGCGACTCGAGACGCGCGCGAGCGCAAAACGGCAGATAGTCCAGTAAAATGAGTGCTCGGCTCCAACAACGCTCGCGCCGAGCTGGTTTTTTCACATTATGTTGATATTTGCGTAGAAAGCTCGCGTTCGAGGAACCAGAGCTCGACGCTTTTCGGAAACGCGGAAAATCGGGGAAGCTTTGCCGTTTACGACAACCGTGTCTCCGTAACCGTGCCGAAAGCCGAAAAGCCGACGAATTAAAATTGCAGCGCGTGAAATTTTACGTCGAACTGCGTGTTCCTTTATCTTTTTTTGATCCAGCTTTGAGAAACAAACCGCGAATTTCCCGATCTTTCTCGATTGGACCGTAAACCCAGCTCTGGCTTGCAGATTTAGCCGAGCAAAAATGAGAAGCCAGACGCCCAAAGGAGTTTTACAGGTAGCTACTGCCGTTAAGCCAATCTGCGCACAAAACAGATTACGTGCGTCAACTAAAATCAAAGATAAATCACTTTCGTAACGTTTCTGTTGATGTAATCTCGTGAAAAAAAGAGCGCATAAAAATTGCAGCAGTAAAACAATGATGGGAAAAACAAAGCAAGCGTGATTTCGCTGTACTTTCGAGTAGCTGGCCATTAGTTATGGCTCAGCTAGATCTGCAAGACAGGGTTTACGTACGCAATAGGCACTGCGCGTGCAGTGGGTTGAAAGCGAACCGCGGACGTTCGAGCAGGAGTGGCCATGGCAAAAAACAGAGATCGGAAAATTCGCGGTTCGTGTTTTTATAGTAAAATCTCGTTCGGTGTCGGCACGCTGCTCTCGACATCCCTCGACACTCGCTGCCCACGAGTGTCGAGCTCGGGTTCTACCGATATAAGCTTTCCGCGCGAAAATCGTTATGGAATCGAGCAAAGATTTTACTGGACTAAGCGCCGCGTCGCGCTCGTGCATGCCTATACGGCGACCATCGCGATTAGACGCATGTATAAAAGGTCAGGGCCTGCGCGGCCTTGCGATTTTCGGTGTTTTTCCTCCCCGGCGCCGGACGCGCGCGCGTGCGCGATTTTTCCTCGGCGTGGCTGTCTGGCGGACCGAGCGGTGCGCGTGCCGCGGTCGCGCGTTCCCCCGTTGGCCGTCGCCCGGCGATTCATCGACCGGCGCGCGACGCGACCGCGTCCCCCGTCGCGGGTGGACGGATCGGCGCGCCGGGGCGGAACGCTCGGCTGGCCTCGTCCAGCGATTCGCTGTAGGTCGACCGTTCGAAACGCTTCTCTCTCGCAATCGTTATCGCGAGCGCGTGTAGCAGTTGAGGCGACGCAGGTGATCTTGAACTTGCGGACGATTCGATTCGATAACCAGACGCTCGCGTATCCTCGGCCAATCATCTAGCCCAGTTGTGACTTGTGCTGTCCAATCGTTCTCTTTATCTGCGGGAAGAATAAATCGATATTTTTCGCAATAGCCTTCTTTGGCGCATTCCAAACGCTCTAGATTACAGCGAGTTAATCGAGCCTTATTGACAAATAACGTACAATGTAAACTTTAGACTCTGTCACACACGAAAACACATAAAATCGTATTTTTTTTCGTTTAGTCTCCGTCATTACATCGCGAATCAATTAACGCAATAACAGAAAGTTTGCGTTGTTTCCAGGAGTTAATTTGTTGTTGCTTCTAATTATACACGAATATGCCCTTCGAAAGTTGACAAATAAGCAATGTGCATTCCGCGTTTATGAAAAACTGATATATTTTCGTCTGCGGAAAATTTGCAATTGGAAGCACGCTTAACATCGTCAACTAACAACGATACATTTATGAGCAGACGAGTACACATCTGAAGTTGACGACTTCGTCGCTTAAAAATGCACGCAGGAATTCTCTCGCGGATACTCCTTGTTTTTCCGGTCGCTCGCTCCGGCGAAGAGCGCGTTCCGATTCTTCCGAAGCCCCGATACATCGTAAAGCCGTTGCACCACTCAACGATGTCGTCGAGGACAGGTTCAGTGACCAATGAGGCGTGCAGGCGCGATGTTACACGAGTCGCGCCGCGCCAAAAAAAGAAAAAAAGCAACGCAACGTCGATGGCCTTTGGGATTTGGAAAGAGATATGCGCGAAAAGCTCGGCGAGATACGAGTGCAGGAGTGCAAACAAAGTCATTGTGCGACCGACACGTGTGCGCGCGACCTCATCTCCGTCTCCCATCTCCTCGCGCTCGAGTATTGTAGTCGCCAGCTGACATAATTACCAGCAACGGCTCGCCTCCTACTTTTTCCGCTTCCTTTTCGCGCTCGTACTCTCGACGCGCGACGGAACGCTAGTTTTTTCCAACGTCGCTTCGCGCCACCGCTAATATCTCGAGACGCTCCGCTGGATCGAATATTAATCGACGCCTCGCTGCGGAGCTGCAAGTCTTTTTATTTATTTATTTTTTCTCGATTCCACAACGGTGACGCGACTGGCAAAGCCATTGTCGGGCAGACTTTTCCGTTCGACGATCGAGCGATCCCGGTCATACCAGTCGACACGGAATGCCGAATCGAAATGGTCGCGTTCACCGAGACGCGAAGCAAGGACCTTCGCGAGCGATCGCGACGATCGTTACACGGACACCCGGGCGACGTTCCGATAGTCGCGCGTCGATGTGAGAAGGAAAAAGCGACAAAGCCGAATTTCCGGCGCCCAAGAGCGCAGCAGACAGAAAAGTAAACAGGAGAAAAGCTACGTAGACGCGTGAGCATCGAAATTCTTACGTCAGCGTGCACTAAAAATACATGTGTTAAATTGATAAGTTGCCTATATCGTTGTCTTTCTCGTTGATAAACCGTGTATCTGGCGGCTTTATTTTGCAGGCACTTCTTTCCACAGCTGTGTGTATCGGCGAGCTTTCGCGCGCGCGATGTTAAAAAAACTCGCGAGCGTCAGCAAGCAATTACCAGCGCGGTGACTTAATAGATTAGCTTATACGCGTCCCGCCTATCCCGATAATAAATCGTCAGAATTTCCTTATGAAGTAACTGCAGAGAACGCAACCCTCTGCGATTACGCACGTTGCGGAACTAAAAATACGAATGACATGATGCGGCGCCGCGTCCGAGGATTGTGAGAACCTGCATCGAACGCGAGACGTATTTTTGGCGCTTGACTGCCGAAAAATAAAAAAAGAAATAAAGAAAAAGAATACGAAGAAGAAGTCGTCGATCGATAAACGCGAGAGCCGTGATTTGACAGCCAGATAAAAAGCCGAATTGACGGTTAGACTATAAATATTCCTCGCGCGCGTCATCGAGTTACCGTAAAGCCTATCGAGAGCTCATGCCCGTCTTACACTCGACTGCCTGTGTCAAAATTACACGTGCTTCCAGCAGAATCATCGGATCTCGGCTCCTCTGCGTGATCCCGTGCCGGCAGTGCCATTTTTTTTTTCACGTAGTTGCGGACATGCTCGACCATAAGGGCCTAGGAAGTGCGAGCCTGGGGCCTCGACCGGTTAAGGGTGTCCGCAAAACGGACTTTCGGCTGTTTTTCAAGACTTTCGCAATTTAAGAAAAAAAAACCGTTCTAAAAAGAATAATATCTATTTTTATATTTTCCATGACAAGCCCAAAAATCACATTGCCGAAAGATCTTAATAATGATAACAATAATTATTGATTGACCACATAAAGAAATATTATAACAATAATTCCACCAGGGTAAACATTTATCTATGTGATCACAGCTTATGAATTACTGTCTCCTGTTTACAATATTGCAACGTATAGTTTTTTCAGTATATATACATTATACAAGGTTTTTAAATTTCAAAATACAATAGATTAACATTGTTAGTCATGTAATATGTAAAGATCTTTCTGCAGTTTAGTGTTGTCCTGTATTTCCTTTTTTAATTTTTTCTTGAGTATATATTTTTTTCTTTTATTTTATTTGTATGATTTTATGATGTTTTTTATTTCACTGTTTTGTCAATATTTGGTCAACTGAATTTATTCCTTATTAGTTTTATTGATCGCTTGTAATCAAGTAGGAAAGATGAGCACAATTTGTCATCACAGCTTCGTGTATGTACTTTTAATATTATATTTTGTACTTTTCTAAATGTGATAGCGTATTTCAATGTGCACTGCCTCATATAGTAATTCCATGTATGTTAATGCTTTGAATTAATGCTTAGTAATAATGCTTTAGTTTCTTACATTTTTGAAAACCGTCTGAATACATCTATAATATTTTATTTTTTAGCTGCGAGGTCAATGTGTGTTTTCCATTTTAATTTGCTATCAAAAATAATTCCTAGATAATGATGTAAATTTACTCTGTTAATCTTCATATTTTATATCTATATTTAAAACTTCTGGTTCATTATTAATGTATGCTTCAAATGGTATAAAAAACTGGTTTGGTTGCGTTTAGAGCTAATTCATTCAAAGCAAGCCATACCTTGATATTTTCTAGTAGTTTATCCATTGCTTCTTTTGTTTTCAGCCATGTTTCTTGTTTACTAATTATTACTGTATCGTCTGCGTATGATATTGTTTCTTGAGGGAGTGAGTATAATAGATCATTTTATTAACAAATAAATAGTAATAGACCTAAAATAGTATTTGAAATGTGTATTAATTTTTACTATCTGTAATGTATTAGTTGAAGAAATTTTCAAAAATAGGTGCGGTAATCCTCGGATTCCATAGCATTCTACTTTCTTTGCGAATCTTCAAATTCGCGAACGAGACTGTGCGTGCACCTTTTCTACCTATATTTTTCCTATATCTTTCAAAGAATTTTTTTATTACGTTCTATTTTATCAATGATTCTGTTTTTATAGTTTTATTAAATTTACACAAAACTTTTTCCTGTTATTATTGTCATTTATTTTCTATTAAGCTTTGCAAATAAATATGCAGGTCCCTCGATTTGGATTGTCTTTAGATGGCCTATTCAAGTAACTGTATATAATATTTATTAAGAAGATTTAACATAAAATTATGTGTTTTATCATCCAATTTTTTTTGTGTTAATATTTAAATCTCCGATGATTATATGGTTTCTTATATTTTTACATGAAATTGTATATTACTCTAGATTTTTTAAGAATAGATTTTTGTCATTATTATGACACATATAATCCTATAATTGTATTAATAATATGTTTATTCAATGTTATTTTGCAATTTAATATATTTAAATTTTTAAGGATTTTGTGTTCGGTTCTACGTTCAATATTACTTTTAATGTACATTACGATTCCGTCTACTTTGTTGATATTACCGCAGTTATAATAAAGTTTACATTCATTGATATACTATTTGAAATGAAAAGAAAGAGAAAGAGAGCTATAGAAGGTATATGCTAGAAAGAGATTGACTAATACCTAATTGTTGTAGTCAATTTTCGAAGAAGCTCCAAACTGTTACTTTTACAGGCTAAAATGTAGGCAGATTCATTCAAATTGGAGTTAAGTACCAGCTTCAGTACCGATTTTAAATTACATAGACTTTATCAATTTATGATATTATTATTAAATAGAGATTTGTAAGCCTGTAAACAACGTAATAAGATAAATGTTTTTCAGGTGGTTTCTCTGCATGAATAATCAATGTTAAAGAGCTAACAAATTGCATCTAGCTTTTTTCTTTTTTCTCTTTTTTTTAGTACAAAGTCCGATACACCATTCGATGTTAAGCGGAAACTTTCGAAGAAAATAAGTAAATAAAATAAATTGATTCCCTAAGAAATGATCTCAACGCCACGGTATACGTATACGCGTGAATGTGTAGGCATGTACATGCGTAACATTTCAAGAAACGAAGCGTACGCACGTGTCCCCTTCAATGAACTCTGATGCCGTATTTGTATCAATTCAGAACGTACAGTAATATTTTCTCCGGACTCCAAACAACCTATCAATTGGCGGAAGGGCAATAAAATTTCGGCGGAACGGCGCACAAAAGGAAGAGAGAAAGAGAGACCGAGGCCCGCCTCAGTTGCTTTTGGCAATTTTGCGTGATTGGCCGCGCGGCTCCTCGGTCAAACATCCTGACGGGGATGCAAGTGGCTCGGCCGGCCGACACGTGCGCTCAGCTTTTTGACCCCCTTTCCTCGAGCGCATGCGCGATCGCTCGACGGACAGCGAATATCTTTTCAGAGTGTCGCGGAATACGAACGATGCAATTGCTTCTTCGCGCGACATTTGTTCGTGGATAAAAAAGAAGAGCGTGCCAGCGCGTACTAACCCCTCCCTCCCTCCCTCCCTCCCATAACGTTAGTACGTGACTAGCGTCCACATTTTCCACACGCGGAAAATTCGAGGTGCTCGACACGTGTCGCCGACTGACGAAACGCTGTGCTCCAGAAGAAAACAGCGCGACTTCGACATCTATATATACCTCTCGCAGTTGTCCGACTTCTGTTCCCGAGTCGGTTGCCGAGTTGCCATTCTCACCTCGACGGAGACCATTAATTTGATCCACGCGCGCGTAGTCACGGGGCCACGGCAGAGTTGGCGCGGCAAAACGCCTTTCGAGGACGAAATCGAGGAATCGCACGCGTCCGCGAGCCTTGGTCGTCGGTCGAGGCGCCGCCTTCGGGCTGTCGGCAACAACCCTCGTCTCGTCTCGGCAATCCTCTTCGTATCCACGCGCTTAACGTCACGAACGGTCTCGCACACTCGACGTCTCGGAATTAACGCGACCGATTGCCGGCGATCACTCCCATAATGGCATTATCATTCGACTCCCCGAAGGTTACGACGATTGCGCGAAGGGGGATAGCCCGTCGAGCGATCCATGCACGTTATTTTCGGCACGTGCGCGCGGACGCCTCTCCCAGGATCGTCTGGCTTCGGGACGACAGTCGTCGGCCGTTGGACGTCCACTCGACTGCGGCAACTGCGCAGTTTTCGAAAGCGACTAGTCGTGCGCGAACAGCGACAACGCCGCGAGACAGCAGAGAGTGCACGGCCAAGGGAAAACGAAGCACGAGGACGGTCGCCGGAGTGCGGCGGTAAAAATGACGCGGACGGCAGGCGCGCGGGTGCTCTTTGTCGCGCGCGGGGCCGGCGCCACTCCTGGCGCGCGGACTAGCCCGGCCGACGCGCGCGCAAGTCCGGAGGCAGCGCCGACGGCTTTTGGCATTGCTCGACGATCGGACGCTAGTCGGGGTGCTGAGAGCCAATCTGGCAGCTTTTGGTCGAAGCTGTATCGCTCGAGAGAGACGAACCTGGGTCGGCAAGGTAGATCGATGCTCGACTTGTCCAACATTTACAGCGGAGCTCTTCAAATCATAAGCTTGCAATATGCAATTTTTCGACGTGTCTTCCGAGAAATCAAGCTGCCATTGTTGGACACCTGTCGTATATTTTCTTCGTGACTATCGAGCGAAGACTTCGGAGAGTCTAATAAGCTTCGCCGTGCATGCCTTTTTGCAAAATTGATTTACAGTTTGCGTTAAAAGTTCCTTATGCAACAGATAAAAACGCAAAACGCCTTCGACTGACTTACAGCTACTGGAATTACGTGATGACTGCAATCAGTTTATCGACGCTACCGTACGGATTGTCTCGTGTGACGGCGCGCCGTATTTTTTCTTTTAAAATCCAATTAACGGACAGACATAAAATGGACCTTTATACAAAGAAAATCTTCGAGAACAACCGTTTTTCGTCGAAAGGAAGATCGAATGTGCGCGTTACAAAAGGAGATGTCGCGTCCCCATCAATTATGAGAGACGTTCATTACAACGTAGTTCTCAAATGTATGTAGTCCCAGAAATCCCAAACTGCAATTTAGCTCTCATTGAAGCGGTGTACGCTACACATCCGGCCGAACGTCTCGACCGCTTAAACAATAAGAAGGACTATCAAATTCCAAATCGGATCTTGCTTTTAATTCCTGTCAACTGAAACTTGTATATTTTGTTATATAATAAGAAATAAATATTTGCGAATAAACCTTTAGTTGCAGCGAAAAAACACAAATATTAATTAAGAAACCGAAATTTTCCATTTATCAACAGCTATAATAATCGCACAGCCGTCGTCGTATAACGACTATCCATACTCCGATTAACTAAACTATTGCAATATGTATATATAAACACACACACACACACGCACATACGTTATACACACGCACGACGCATACACGTATCATTCGTAGAATTAAAATACCATTTGTTCTTAGAAATATATATAGTTGCATATCACCGATTGTATTAATGGAAGACGAAACATAGTTATATCATATGCGCACATATGCTGTTATAACATTGTCATTTTATATATTTTATGCAAGAATAATTAATTCTTAATTTAATTGAATTATATTATTAATTTAATAGTAATTTAATTAATAACTAATCTTGAAATTGTAAGAAACAAGAAGCCAAACAGTTCGCAGTTCGAGGCCAGAAAACGAAAGTGGCGCAAAGGGTAAACCGAACGAATTACAAGAATAGATTTAAAAAAATTAAATTTTCTTTTAACGCGATAACTTTTTTTAACTATTTTAATTATTACCTATCTGACGTATTAAAACTTTATCAAAAATAGATAACAATTTCGAAAAGTATTTCATATCGCTATTGTAAAGCGTTCAACAACAAACCATAAACGAAAGGGAGCGACGAAACGTTCATATTAATCGGTGTTATCAGCGCCTGATTGCTGAACTTACAATTTGTTGAAAAGTCGAGTCGGAACGTTTTTGAGTGCCACGATAATGACGATCGCGTCGGCTACAATGATGTTTAGGCGATGGGAAGACCGTTTAGAATTTACAAATTGTCACAAAAAACTGCGAGATAACATACATTGACATGTTTAATTCGTCACAGTGATTTGTGTGCAAACGATCTTGCTAAATCTTTGCATAGCTCGATTATTTATCTCAATGAATTTATATTTAACTTTGTCAGCTTATTGATAAGCTTTGTCTTAATCATTAGAGTGAGAATTGTGAATAATAGCTAGGATTGGAGATAAAATTATTGCAATATATTATTTTCTCAACACTTAGCAACAATACTTTGCAGTACAACAAGTATAATCATTATACTTTTATGATTTCATACAAATTCATTTGCTAGCTAGGTACACAGTAAAGCAACTTTATCTACCTGGGGAGTAAAACGTTGCTCATTACGATCAGTTTGAGGGGTGGGTAACAAATTTTACAGACATATTGCTTTATTTGTGCGCTACTTTTTTTATTGGTAGCGAATTAGTGGAAATTTTCTGAATTAAAACGTCAGCAAAAAGAATACTTACCTCTTTTCTCATTTCTATTTTGCATTACTTTGACAATTTTTTCATTGCTCACTTTATAAATGGCTATTTTTTCGTGTAAGTTATAGCTATAATATCGATACAGCATTTCAAAGTCTTCGCTCAATTGAAACTGCACGAAGACTATTTATAAAATTAACAAAAATAAAAATCGTAAGCTGTATGAAAAAAGTTATATGTTACAATTATTTTTCGTGGTACTTTTTTATTGAAAACTTGATAGAAATCTTTTTTGAGATTATAATGTTTGTTTTCAGACGCGTTAAGAGATATTTTTCATCAAATAATAAACAATTATTTTTACAACTTTACATACATTGATTAAAAAATTAAGAGATAAAACTAAGGACTGTCCTAGCTGGTCATGTAATACTAACGAAGATCGATGGTTATTATGGCAGCAAGTTGAACGAATCGTAAACCATTAAATTTTCTCATGAATGAGCGAGTGAGTTCCACGCGCTTGTCAACAAATAATTATTGTTTTGAAGTCGCGATGGAACATTTTTCGATTACGAACGCGACTCGTGACGCGTTTGTCTGCATTCAACAATAGCTATAATGAAGATAAAACATTGGAGCCTAGTAAAATAAATAAGTGAAATTTCTCCAAATTTAGCGTGTTTCTGAAATATTATTGCGAGAACGGTTCTCGATGAAACAATGAAGCGTTCACACGTGGATGACATGGGGCTGCCAATTAAAAATTACATTGTGTTCAAAGTAAAATTTTCATTTTCTTTCGGAAATTTAATCGTCGTCACTTTTGCTTGTCATGCGATACTAAATTGAATGCAGAGAAGATGGCATACTGAAACAAAAGTGTCGGCTTTACGCAATTGCATGCAGTTAATCTTCGCGAAGGCAACGATTATTTTTCATTTCGTATTCGTAAAACAAGAAAAAATAAAAAAAGAGTGCTTCGTCGACCGAACGCTCGGCTGACAACCGATGCATTGGGAGGCACGAGAAACATCGAAATCAATCGTTCCCTTAAAAATAGGCATTGAATCGTGTAGCAGTCCTGTCAAAGGTATATATGTACACGAAGGACGCGAAAGACCGCAGATAGTAGTTTTCGGCTTGCGGGTCGTCGCGCGTAAACAACAAAACAAGCATCCTCTCGTACCGCGGCCATCCAATCTTCCAATAAAACACGCGAAATAGAGAGAATAAAAGACAAGAGCCTTGGTGCCTTGGCTACGGCTGAGGCAATAAAACGGTACGATGACAATGGGTTGCGGCGACTTTGCGTGTCGAGAGCTTTTGCGTAACGCGCCGCGGCTCGGCAACGTAGATCTCTGCCGCTTCTCCGCGGCTCTTTCAGCGGCGAGATCAGTCCACTGGCTCGACACCTCGGTGCGGATGTCATCGAACGGCCCCGAGGGCGACGGGCAGCGACGCCAGCAGGCAGATCGTCACTTGGGTGCCGCTCGCTCCGCCCGCCTTGTATTTCCCTTGAGCAGGAGGAGAGCCGTCGATTAGCGAGAGAGCTGGACAGTGGGTTAGTGCGATACGCGCGATACTCACATAAGGAAGCCAGATACGTGTGGCAGCAGCACTCGCGCAACCGGGAGTACTCGGCGCAGTCGCCCGCCTTCACTTGGCAGGCTTCCGGACCCACGAGGCACGTGTGCTCCACGAAATCAAGCACTTCTGCAACGATGACGCGCCTCGCTCGTATACTCTTGTTGTTTGCTTTTTCATGCTCGGCGCGCGTTTACGCGAGGCAGAGAGAGAGAGAGAGAGAGCGCGATCTAGTGCGACCGAGGTTCGTAAAAATAGACGCTCAACTGGATAAAAAGCGCTGGGAGCTTTTTGGGCAGATTCTTGCCTGTGAACGCACGGCGAATTTCCTCCGGGCACGTACGCGCGCGCGCGCGCAGCCGGCCGCTGGTGGCGCGTGAGTCAGGGAGTATTCTAATTGGTTTAATTTTCAGTGGCAGGCCGTTCGCTAGATGATTCAGTCGTTAAACGGCTCGTAATTCGCCGAGCGGCACTTCTGGATTTGGAGGAGCGAGGGGCCGTCGGACGCGCGCTGCCGGATATAAGCCAGCCTCGGCGCGACGTTTCGTAATTGTCGGCCGTTAAAGAGCGCTCTTCCCGAACCAGCCTGGCGGAGCTGATTTTCTTCGGCGATCGAGTCAGCGGCCGCCGGCGGCGAATCGATATCGCTCTGTTTTCCACGTCGCCCGTCCGTCCCCTCCGATGCCACGGTTTTGCACCCAGCGAGTTGCATTCGGTTCTCCGCGCGACGCGCTCGACGCACGTCCGGCCGCCGCCGTAAGTAGATCGCGGCGAGATTCGTCGGCACAATGGCATCGCCCGAAGATGCATCCAGAGCAGCGCTCCATTGCGCAATCGATACGCGCCCGCGCGCGGCCGCGGTGCGTGTCGTTTTGCATGACAAAGTGTACGGCATTGTGCGGCGATTTGCAAAGAGGTTCTTTCTTTCTTTTATTTTTCTTTTCTATTTCCTCGAAGACGAGGGAGAGAGAGACAGAATAGCTTCTGTATTTTTCCGAAACGGAGAACCTCACGGCCACCTCACGCTCGCGAAATAAGAACAAAATCTCGCCACGCTCTCTCGCCGAGTCTTGTTTGGTTTTCGGACGAGACGAGTCGAAGTTTATCGGAGTGTGAACGCGATAATGCGTAATCTCCGCGTTCAGCTTTTTTCTTCGTCTTCTCGGCTCGTACTGTTTACTCGCGATTCTTCCGCCGGAGAACAAAAAGGAAAAAAAAAAGAAAAAAATGGCCTAATTTTGACATACGCGATGGACAAACTTTATCTGGACGAGTGAAATTTGTTATCGGCGAGCGTTAGATTTCTCCGGGTGTGACGCGTACTCGGCCTGTAAAACGAAGCCGATGTATTCGCAGGGGTGTAAGACATACTCGAGTCCATCATAGAAATCTCGAGTGTCGACGGGGGCACAAAAGCAGAGAACGGAAAGGAAAAAACACAACAAACACGAGCGAAGCAGGTACACGCGGCAGAGCGGATGCGAGCACGCGGGAGCGCAGGGCGAGCCCAACGTCGGAGGTTTCTTTCGCTCGAGGGCTGAACAAAAGTCGGGCATCGAAATCCGCGATCGGTACCCGCGGCGAGAACAGCAGCGCTATGCAGTAAAGAGTTGCCGCGCGAGCGTTAAAGGTCGAGACGGTGCGCGCGCTCGTTGCGCAATTGCGCGTGGACGTGACGCGCACCGAAGTTCCCTCGGAGGAAAAGCCAACTTCGATAAGTCACTCGGGCTGGAAAAACCGCCGTCCGCGTTGCGAATGCGAAAACGAACGGGCATGAAAATTAAGCGAGCTACGCGCGTAACGTACCTAGCGTATAAGGGCATTGCCGTCTTGTCTAATCGCGAATGCACGATAGCAAGTCGGTTTCCTGGCAGGTGGCCTTTCCTCTCTCTCTTTCTCCGCGCGCGCGTATAAGTCTCGTGCGCGTCGATCCCTTGCCTGGAACTCACCGTTGTAGCCGTTGTCGCAGCAGCAGTGATCGTCGATGACGCGCTGGTCCGCGCAGTAGCTCATCTCGTCGCTGGTGCAGGGCTTGCAGCCCGGTATCGGACCTGCAACACAGGCGGACACAGCCGCGCGCCTGAGTCTCCGTTTGCTCGTTCCCTTGCCGAATTTCGCCGCCGTGTCGCGAGCCGAGCCGGAGATGGAAAAGGTGTACGCGCGCGACGAGGAGATATCTCGCCAACGGCTCTCTCGTTTCTTATCGCCGCCGAGAGCGCTTGGCTCACAAGGCGGTCCTTTGTGCGAATGTACGCGCGGAGATTGCCAGCGCAACTTGCGCGCGCTGGCTTTTCTCTTTTTTTCTTGACATTTGTCGCCGGATCTAACCGTGGCGTGTTGGGACGCGGCCCGTTATCGGACGTACAACAGTCGCGAGTCGAATATTTTTGCACGTGTGTGCTGGCGCTCCTCGAGGCGAACGAGAACAAATATTCTCCATTTCCGTTCTATTGTCCGCGAGCGCGCGCTCTATTTTCGTTTCATCGACTTCTTTTCGACTTGACACGAGAGCGATATAATTGAAGGCATAGAAAGAGAGTCGAATGTCGCGCGCGCGCTTCGAGACGATAAGGAACGGGACGCTCGATGGCTCTCGAATTTCATTCTATGCGTTCATTAAGCACTCGTTTAGTTCCAATCGCGCTTTCCGTGAAACATTAGACGCGCGTTCTGTGCAGCGGACGTAGCTCGATTGCCCACTGTCGCGCAGCTGCGCCCGCGCTCGTGCCGATTCTTCATCGGCCTCGAGTGCGTTTCTTACGCTCACCTGGATAGAGCTCGAGGCTCCTCGCTCGCTTCACGGCCTGCTGATAGCTGACCTCATGCTCGACGACGTACTCGTCGTCTGGGTGGTGGTCCACCACGCTCACGGCGTCGCAGAACAGCAGCGGCGGCAGCAGCAGAAGCAGCAGCAGTGGCGGCGGCAGCCCCGTGACGCTCATGACTCTCAGCCCCACATGCTGCGCCCTTAGCTCACCGCTGAATCAGCTAGAAAGACGTGCACGCGCGTTATATCGATCCTGTGGTACGCGCACCCCCCCCCCCCCCTGTCGCCAACCCGACCTAACCCTGAATAAAAATCTCACCGGTACAAGCGCGTCGGTGAAGGAAAGACCGCTCGGCCGTCGCGGCTGAGTCACGGAGACGTAGAGAGCGAGCGTCTCAATTAAGCTCAATTGGCCGATGACTACCGCGGGCGAGAGGAGACGAGAAAGCACTGCCAGCGTGCACCACGCGCACGACGACTCGGAGTGAAACGACAGCGAGAGAGTTGCGCGAGAAAATACACGCGAGCTTCGACATCCCCGACAGCAGCGCGTAGCGAACTCCATCGTACTCACCTCAACGGGCAGTCGCACGCCGGCTCGCGCGCGCGCCCGCGCGCAAATCGCAAGACGTGTGTGTCGCGCCGCGCGCTCGGACGCGAACTAAAAGCCGGCTGCTGAGTGCTTCGGCCGCCGCGAGAGCCGAGTGCCAGCCGCGCGCCGCCGTGACGCTGCATGCGTGTGGTACGTCGCGCGCGACCCTCGATCAATATATACGACGTACGCCGCGCCGACCAGAGTTCGAGAGAGAGAGAGAGAGAGAGAGAGATTTCCTAACGAGCGCGCGCTAATCGTCGTGTTTTCTCTCGAGTCCGGCGAGTACGATTCCTGTTCGTCGTCGCTCTTCACCGCAACCGAACCAACTGTTCGTCGGCAAGGACACGACGAGAGCGCGCGGACGTCTCCAATTACGCTATTGATCGCGGGCGCCTCTCGTCTCACGGCGACAATGTACGCCCCACAAAAAGAAACGAAAAATCCGTCCGCAGGTATATAGCTGCTTTTGTCAGCGGCGCGCCGCACAAAACAGCTCGCTGCGGGTTGACGCGCGCGTGGGTGTGTCACTCGACGCGCGAGCAAGGGCCCGGCCCGCACGTCGCTCACTGTCTCGGAGGCCGAGAACACGAGAGAGAGAGAGAGAGAGACGCGCGAGAGCTCAATTAGCGTCGTTGGCGCTGTACCCGCCGCCGTCTTAATTAATCGCGCGATCCCGCGGCCTTTGCGAGCCGCAAGCCTCCGATAAACGGGGGAGCGAGAGTGCACGCGCGCCGCGTTTCGTAATCATTGGCAGCGAGAGTACTTTCCGCGTTGACGAATGTGTAGCTATTATCGCGGAGCCGTACGTGGGCACACGACGATACGCGAACATCGAACGGTCTCGATAATGGTAATGATTTCGATCGCGCGCAATGATGATCGTATCGAGCGTGAAACATTCGCTCTCCCGTTTGTTTCGCAAAAAAAGACAAAAAAAAGACGAAAAAAAAGAAGTACATCGAATTGTCAATCGCGTCGCACTATACAGCAATTGAGCCTTCACACGCGAGTGAACAACTGGTGCTCTCTTTCAAAAAAGAGCGCGATTGCGCGCTAAACCCCTGACGCGCCATACCATATCGGATTCGAAGGGAAAAAAACCAGATTGATAATCGGTGCGCAACAGATTTTATTGCAGGTTCTTCCAGGTTTAGATTTTATTTCAGATTTTATTCCAGAATACAGCACCTTGCAGTGTGCTGTTTGAACAAGGGGTTAACATCGTCTGTTCCGTTGTATTTGCTCGACGACGTGGCATTTCTGCGCTGACAGCAAAATTGAATGTTCAATGACAGTTTGACTGTCCAACGCAGTCAGATATTCTATGGGACGGAATAGAAGCCTAGAAAAAGATAATATATACCGACTGCACACGCATACTTGGACGCAATGTGGAGCAAGCTCTCAATTGGATAAAGACAAATCGTTTATTGCTATTAATTTGAGGTGTCCTCTTATTCTTTCGCTCTCTCATTCTCTCTCTCTCTCTCTCTCTCTCTCTCTCTCTCTCTCTCGGAGCAACATGGTTAAGCAAGACATCAAGGTATGTAAGCAAATTTAATTCTAAAATAATGCTTTATGTTGTTTCAATTGTCTTCTTTCTATGTTTCCCAATGCCACACCTGTTTGATCTCTGATAAGTTCAAGATTTAAGTGTATTACAATATGGTTTTAGTGAAGCATTGATTTCTTCCTGTTCTGTGTGTTTTACAATTTTTATTGATGTTTTGTAGGTAGGCATTATTGGTGGATCTGGCCTAGATGATCCAGCTAATGAAATACTGAAATGTTGTTCTGAGATCAAGGCAGAATATGCTAAGAATGAGTTTGGCATTCCGACAAGTAATCTCTATCAAGGTACTATTGATGGAGTTGATGTTATACTACTATCTAGGTATTTGCATTTGTTTATCACTATTTTAATAGTAATTTCTAAAAAATCAAGAAACCTAATAAGCTGGTTATTGAATTTTAAAGGCATGGACTAGGACACAAAACTATACCAACCGATGTTAACTATCGAGCAAATATAGAAGCTTTACGACTGCTAGGTTGCACTCATGTTTTAGCATCAACAGCCTGTGGTTCGCTTACTGAGTCAATTTCTAGAGGTCAATTAGTCATTCCAGATAGTTTTATTGATATAACCAAGCAGAGAAAAGGAACATTTTATGACAATACTTCAGCAAACTATGCAGGTATGTGTGTTTTAGATCTATATTACAAATATGTGACATATTAAAGTTAATATGAAATATGGATACATTTTAGGTGTTTGCCATATACCTATGGAGCCAGCTTTTGATCCTCATACTTCTAAGGTATTGGAGAAAGCTGCTGAAAAGTTAGGTATACCTATTAAACAGGGAGGCACAATTGTTTCGATAGAAGGACCACGTTTCTCTTCAAAAGCTGAAAGTAACATGTTCCGTCAATGGGGAGGACATCTTATTAATATGACGACTTATCCAGAGGTTTATTTAAACACATGGAAAGAATTAATAATTTAATTTGAATTGAATTTCAATCAAAAATATTTTATACAGGTTTGTTTAGCGAAAGAGGCTGGTTTACTTTATGCTACTGTTGCTATTGTAACAGATTATGATTGTTGGAAAGATTCCAAAGATATTGTGTGTGCTACTGATGTTTTAAAAGCTTTTAAACAGAATCTTAGTAAAGTTACCCAATTGTTGGTAAAAGCTGTGGAACTGATTGGGCAAGAAAAATGGGATAACCATATTGCTGAATTACAGGTAAAAATAGACTGATTAAATCTTGTAATAATTTGTTATTGGATATCTATTGAATGTATATATTTATAAAATTGAAATATTGAACTTATGTTTCGTTTTTATTTTTCAGACTCTGCTGCAAAATAGTAATGCCTCTCACTGAAAAACTTGACTGTGATATTTGGTACAAGAAATTCAGTTTTTATCTCCTATCTCTTATTTTTTTTTTGTTTTTACCTTAATAAAGTGATGTGTAACCTATCATCTAGCATTGTGACTAGTTGATGCTAAAAAAGAGAAAGAAATTTTAATTTTCCTATACTTTGAAATATTTTTATTATGTATTTAGAAGTGTGAGATTTATATTTCAGCAGTAAATTCAATTTATACACTACTGCTTACGTATTTTTACCCCCCTTCGAGCAAAATTGTTCAAACTTTGAAGTTTCATATGTTGCTTCAAAACTATAACGTACAAAGACGAGCGGCAGCGCATTCAAATCATAGAAAAAAGTGCATATGAAAGAAAATGTTCCTTTTTCTACGTAGAATACTGTGAAATTTTCTCAGATTATTTTTTCGAAAAGAAAAAAGAAAAACACCTTATGATTCAGACAATTTTTTCATTTTTTTTGCATCAGCTATATAGAAAAAAAATGTGAAAAATTTCCTTTTCGAACAAAAATCTGAGAAAACTCCACAGTATTATTTTTCTACATAGAAAAAGGAACATTTTCTTTCATGTGCACTTTTTTCTATGATTTGAACTTAAAGAGATTGAACATTTGAAAAAAACGTAAATTTTCGAAAAATATAGGAAAATGCTCAAATGCGGGTCATATTTGATGTAAATAATTTTTGAATCAGTGATTTAGATAGGATCTGGTAAGAGGAAGAAAATCCCGTGCTACAAAATTTTCTTGCAACTTTTTCTCTAGAATTGGCAAGAGATCAAAAATGTACTTAAAATGTCGGAACTTTTATCGATGAATAATCGTTTGAAACAATTGATAGTAACATCAATTAAAATACCATTTGATAGTACTCGTGATATATACCATTTGAAAGGTCTTGGAATGAGCTTTCAAATGCGCTGCCGTTCGTTTCTACGTTAGTTTTGAAGGAACATATGAAACTTCAAAGTTTGAACAATTTTGCTCGGAGGGGGGTAAAAGTACGTGAGCGGCAGTGTAAATAATTAACATGGATAATAATCTGCAAGAATGGAAATATGCTGTTAATAAATCGTTTTGAAAACATAAGACATTACGTTTTGAAATTATCATTACAAGTTGTTAATTTTATAATATCTGTGATATTACATTATAATACTCAAATTAATATTGTCTTAAAATTTGATTGAAAGAGAGAAACTGAATAGTATAAAATAAAAGAAATACATTTTTATCTTGTGTTAATTATAAATTAAGAAGTTTGCGAGCAATGTAAACTAATTATCTGAATATTAATCCCATCAAATTTGAAGAATATTCATGGGTGTTTTCATACAGGCAACAAAAAGCACACGATGTTAAACGTATTACTCAAACTAATATACGATTAGAGCCATAATCACTATTGAGTGTGTAAAGTTTAATGTTATATCATAATATAATAGCTTATCAATCGTAGGTTGAATTAAACTTTTGAACAATTTATTTTGAAATGAGTAAAAGTTCATTGTTTTTTGTGAAAACATGGTTGACAGTTCTATTTTTATTCATTAACGAATATTGATATACATATGTGGTTTATTTTAAACAGCATAACATATTCATGCCCATTAAAATCTCCAAGTTGGCATGTAAAAGGTTCAAGTAATGTAATAAATAACAGAGAAACATAAAAGAAAGAGCGCGCCTGGTGCGCCGGATAACACTGTATCAAATAATAACCGATGATTTTTTAGTACACAATTTTATTGTTAATGTCTTGTACAACATTTTAATAGTACTTAATCTATATTGTTACTCTGAAGTTTATACAAACAAATGAATAAAACAAGGAATGTGAAGGGAAACAACGTGTAGTTTTGTTAATAAAAATATGATTAACACAGTTATTAACAGTGATAATAACGGAACATGATATTTATTTATAATTATACAATTTATAATATAATTATTGAAGACGACGAAGTCGTTTTTTAATATATCTACAAATTACAACAGTTCGATTTTGTAACTTTTTTAAATTATTCATTTTGCTTCATTTTTTACATAATTAAAAACGATATTCACAAAAAATCGTTAAGATAGTAATGAAGGTTTATTCAATAATTTTTTTTTTTTAATTTAAAAATACAAAAAAAAAAACAAATAATTAAAACAATCATAATGGAATAAAAAATATTGCATACTTATTATAAATTAAAATTGATCCACATGAATAACATTGAGTTATCCTCCATTCATTAACAGTATAATACTTTTCTTTTTTTTATTATGTTCAGATGGCGATGTAGTTTTAAATGAATATCGTTTAGGAAATCTTACTTTTTCCACTTTATCTTGTGGAACTAAGTCGTCTAGTACTCATGGTTGGCGAAATACAAGACATTGCTTAAATTAAAGAAAAAAATCTTTTCTACTTTAAATACTTTCTGAGAAATATTTTAAAAGGCTTCAAAACTTTATATTTTTACCATATTTCTTCCATATTTTGTACACATCAATAAAAGTGATTGAGTTGTCAGTTGCATTTTTTTTAATATAGAATATATCATAAAAACGGGCATTTGCAACGACTCTCAAAAAAATATTTCCTAGATTGTGTTTTGAAAGCTTCTAAATTCCAAGCAAAATTTAACAACATCTGTCTTAGTAGTTTATTATTGAACAGTTCTGTCGTTTTTCTTTTAGTCGAAAATTGTACATTTTTTTATAAATCATTTTGTATTACTTATTTTATCATTCAATTATGTGGAGCCTTTGGTGAAATATGTGCACGCAGCAATCAAACTAAGGTAATGCGTGCAAGTCCTTTGTGGCAAAACTTGCACTAAACTTATGTACAAGGAGTGTACATTTGTCGGTGAAAAAATGTTTCATTTAAAATTCATCGTTGTAAAAAACATCCCGAAGCTATATGAAACTTCGTTTAAAAATAAGAACCATATACATTTATAAGAATTTTAAAGCTGGATCAATATTGCTATATCAATTGGAATTAGGAAAAAGTTAGTTAAAAAGAACAACAAAGGTTAGCGACATTTTTTCACCGATTTAGTCGATAAATCACTCGCAAAAAATTCACCATGCATCACTTTCGAGAATTCGGGAATCATGTAGAACCGTTTCTCTTTCTCTGTATTCACTATAAAAATATTCGCTTCTCAATATCTAACAAAGACTCGCACATGAGAAAGCAGCAGTAGAACAGCCAGCAATCCGTGACACGCCAAAGTTATGCACTTGGAAGAGTTGTACCAATTATAGAGACTGATCGGTATGAAGATTATAACGCTGAAAAAAGTACGTTTAATTCGAACAACTGAGGAAGTTTCGAAGTTTTTTTTCTTTCGTATGCATCTAGAGCGATATTTTGTTGTTATATGAGCCGGAGATGTCGAGTGTGCGCTAGATGTGTACGTACAATGATTATATCATTCCGTCGATAATCAAACTAAACTTTATTGTCGACCATGTCTACGTTTATCTTGTAGTAGACATAAGGAAAATAGTCGCTCTGACCAAAGCCCAACCCTGGTATGTCCACGCTCTGCAACACAAACGCACGAAAACGTGCGTGAAAAGAGTCGCCATTGAAAAGACCTCGATCAAACGAATGTTAAACTTACGTCTTGATTGCCACCCGAACCGCCAGCGGTAGCCGAGGAATCGAGATGGGCGTAGAGTTGGTTGAGTACGTCGCGCAAACGCTTTGTGCTCTTCTTGTTGGGGCGCAATAAAATCGCCTGGAAATTGACGGGCAAACCGTATCTCAGCACCGACTCGACAAAGACGCGCAGCGCCTTCACGTGAATCCAGGCGCAGAAGCACTCGCTGAAATTAACCTTCAGCCACCGCACCAACGGACCGAATTGCTTCTTCTTGTCCGTCGCCAGCTTGGTTAATTCATTTTTGCCTGTAAATACAAACAATAATTCAGTTATTTCTGGATGGAAGTGCTATTAGTATGCTTTTATTCATAGTCGAAGGCTTTTTTATTGTGCGTCATCGTGAAAAAATTATTCTTACATCGACCGAAAATATTCATCGATAATGATAAATTTTTGTTTCCAAACGTCGAGAAATAGCTCGAGAAACTTCCATCGTCATTAGTATAATAGTCAGTCGAAACGCAGTGGAAATTTACTCGTTACGAGTGCTCATCCCCATCAGCCTAAAAGAGGTCAGGCATGACGTGCAAACCGAGAAACAATCGATACACGCGCGACAATTTCAAGCTACCCTTCGAGTCAATTGCATTATTTACCAGCTGCGAGGGCTTCCTCGTTGTACTCGAAGTCGCGCACGATGAATTTCTTCTCGCGCGCGTGCAGTTTGAACTCCTCGATGACCTTTTTGAAGAGAGTGACGGTGAACAAGGCGTACTCTTGATCTTGAGTTATCATTTGCGAGCTGCGTGGCACTATCATGTCTGTCAACTTCTCGTACATGGCGTGCCAGTCTTGAATACCAGCTCTGTACCGAAGAAATAAAGGAGAAAAATTATATTTTGTTAATCTAAATGTGATTATTGTGGGAATGACCCATTTACCTGGGTACAATAACGAGGAGCGTGGCAAGATATTCGCTATCTAGAATGAAATGTTCCTTCTTGACAAGATCCGCAAGATTTCTAGTTAGTAGGCTTCCCCTGCGATGGATAAATAGTGATTAATTCTACTTTTCGTTACTTGCGGAGAAACGTGTGGGAGAAGAGCTTTCATGACGATTCGAGGGGGGGGGGGGGGGGTTAATCGTTTTCTTATAATGGACTAAACGTCAGAAGGTGCGAGTATTTTCGAGCGATAAAGAGCTGGAAGAGCTTTGCAGTTACGAGAAACTAGATCCTTCGACGAAAGCAACGTAGCGATGCGGCTGTTCAATCATGGCAATGTTTTGCAATGTTTTCTTTTAGCTGTTCATTCGTACTAGGAATGGTCACAATTTACTCGATGTCCTTGAGGACTTTCTTCCAAAGGCTTGTTTCAGAAATAACCATTTGATAACTATTAATTTAATAATCAAATAACTATTTGACTCCGCGTACGTACCTTCGAATCGGAACGATTGCGTTTGAAATTTGGTTGAAGCACGATATTTTGTTGATCGATAACTTTAAGACGTGAAAAATAACCGTCAATGATTAAAAATGATTTTCAGTCATTTTTCATCGACATTTAACCTCGTAATATTTTCTAGCATTGATCGAAATTAAAGCTCGCTCTATCAGTCCGCTCCCCTATCCCCGAGAAGAGCTCCCTTTTCCCGACAAGCACATCAGTCACTTGATCCTTACGTCTGTTTCTTCTCGAGGTTCTGCAAGCTGCCCTTGAGATTATTGTAAGTAGTGGATTTGGTCTTGAGATCAGCGTCAATCTGACCGACTTGTTTGTTGATGATATCCGCGATATTTCTGAGGGATTGCTTGATCGGATATTTGGCCATGTCCCATTGGAAACGTGTTACGTATGTCGGCAGATCACCTAAAGTAAAACGGAAAAAAAATCGGCTGAATAACGATAAACCATCCTTCGTAACGTCAATTTTCCAACAACAAAAATACTTAATTACGCTTAAAATTCCATTTAAAGTCTTATCGAACTTCAATAGAGAAAAACAAAAAACAAAGGATATAATTTCTCGGATTTTTTTTTCACATCTCTTTCAGAAATATTGCGCGAGCATAAGAAAAAAAACTAAAGAAATAGAATATGAAAAAGTTTCATGCTTTGCTATTATATATTATCGTTCCTCGTATGCAAAATAATATATATTATTACTTAATGTGGCATTAGTAACATCAACTCTCGTCGATGCTTTATGTAGCATAATAATGAATTCTATGTATGAGCGTATATATTAGTGTGTGAGAAAATAAAAGAGTAGGGAATTTTTATCTCAGAACATCAACGAACATGCGTCGCATCACTCTCTGGACAGCTACAATCAAATGTTAATAGTGCCACATAGATATACCGAAAACAAAAATTAAAGAGGGGGGAGGAGAAAGAAATTGCGTGCACTTTGTTGTTGTCGTGAATCAAGCAAAAAACTGGTGGTGGTGTTGTGTATGTCAGATATATATATATATATATATATACATATATATATATAGAAAGGTAGATAGTGAGTGAGAGAGAGAGAAACAAGGACCAATTGTATATCAGTACAAAATAATAAATAAAACGTAAGATACAGATGGTCGGTGCCAAAGAAGATATTTAATGGCGGTGCAGTGAGATTTTATTTTCATCGAAAGCTGCGCAAAAAGCACATCAACGAGCAGTTTGCTGCTGCAGCTGCTGCTGCTTGCTGCAAGCGATTGTTCATGCCAGCTGTTTCAATTGTTCGGGGGCGTTTTTTTTTTTTAGCGGAGCCGTGGAGGAGAATAATAAATTTTCGTCAATTGCGTTGAAAGGACGGCCTTGCTCATATGCACACAATCGCTTTTCTCAAGTGAAGAGAGATTGATTAACTCTGTAATCGTCGTAATGAGTCGAGAGGTGCATGCGAGTATAATAACAAAGTTGCTCTCTTGTGCGTGCAGTGTCCCATTGTATATAATATTATATACCGATCTATTTTTCTTTTTCCTTTTCGCTTGACATTCGTCGATATACATATGTTATTTCTGTTACTGTGACTGTCTGTGTGTTGATGCGTGTGTCAAAGTCACTTTTTATTTTCGAAATTATAAACCAAATACATTTTTTTAACGAAAAGAACTGAAAAATAAAAATTAATTAGAGGGTTACCTGGGAGAGGGGAGGGCGAAATTATATATAGAGCGGCTGCAGAACAGTAAGCGGTGGCGCCAAAAAAAAGACACATTATTGTGTGTATATATTTAATGATATCATATGGTGGTGGGGATGGTGATGGTCGTGAGTTATCAGCAGAGCGGTTTTTTTAGCAGCGTATATATATGTAGGGATATATATATATATATATTTATGTATCGCAACAAAAAGTATATACATAGTTTTTTCTCTAATTTTGTTTATCGGGAAGAAAGTAGATTAAACAAACGGGACCGTGCACTGTGCCACTCACACGATTTTGTTTTTTTCCATCTCATTATCAACAACAAATAAAAGAAAAATATATAGGTCTATAGATGTATATATGTATATATATATCTATGTTAGTATCAATATCAAATACTCAAGGTGCGTGTTTTCATGTCGTCAAAAAAATCATCGTTGTTCGATACATAATATCGACTGTGAAATGTGCGCTGTCAAAAAACTCGGTTATTTATTTATTTGTATATCGGCGATCGATTTTTTTATCGAAGAATAAGCACAGCAGCTCTCTTCGTTCTACACGGTTTTATATAGTATACTGTGTCGACAGACAGATAGTAAAGACAGACAGACAGAAAGAAAAAGAGAGCTACGAGAGGCAGATGAGAGAGAGAGAGAGAGAGAGAGAGAGAGAGAGAGAGAGAGAGAGAGAGAGAGAGAGAGAGAGAGAGTAGAAAGAGAGAGATAGAGAGAGATAGAGAGAGAGAGAGGAAGAAAGAGAGAGAGAGAGAGAGAAGAAAAAGAGCGAGAGATAGATTAGGGTATGTAGGGGGTTCGAGTGGGTAGAAGAGGCGGGCAAGGGGTTGGGGTGGTAGACAGGGAGAAATGAGAGCAAGGATAGTCGTCGACGGTTGAAGGTTGGTTGGTGTGATGGTTGGTCCGGTGGTTGGCATGGTGGGACGGGTACCTGGATTGGGCAGTTTGCCGGTGGCTGTCGGGTCATCCTCTTCGGGCTCATGCTCGTCTTGCTCCTCCTCCGTGTGCTGCCGCTGCGGCGATGGCGTGTCGTGATCGATGCGCCGGCGGCGCCGCCTGGGCCGGCGATGCAGCCGCCTGCGCGGGCGCGACTTGCTGGGCTCGTGCTCGATCGTGGTCTCCTCTGGATCGTGCGGCGAGTCATCTTCGGTGCTGCTGCAGCACGAGGAGGAGCCGGCGTTGCCGCCCGAGGAGGAGCGCGAGGGCGAGCTCGGGCTCGAGGAGCCGCCCGAGGTGCACCAGGCCGAGGGCACCTGGTAGCACGAGTACGACGACGAGTCGGCGCCCTGCGACGACGACGACGACTTCTTTTCGTGGTGATGGCGAGGCCGATCATGGTGGTGAGGCTGATGGCAATGCGAGTGCGGGTGACGATGGTGATGGTGGTGGTGAGACGAGTGGCGATGCTGACGCTGGCTGGGACTGGCGTCCCGCTGCTGATGATGATGATGCTGATGATGGTGGGAAGAGGAGACGGCGGACGAGGAGGAGGAGGGCGGATGCCGATGTTGGTGGTGCTGCTGCTGACCTAGGCACGGCGGCTCCGGGCTGTCGGGCGGTTCGCCGCGGTTCCAGTGGTGCTGGCGTTGGTCCTTGCCGGAGCAGCTCCCCGCCGCCACATGGCCGGGCTTGCACGGCGTCACCGGTGTGTTGGGTGGGGTGTCCGGACCCCCCTCCGTACTCTCGCCTGCCTCGCCGTCCACTGACGTCTGACCTATCGCCCCGCAGCCAGTTACACAGCCCACATCTCCGCAAGCCAACACTCATCTTTCTCTCTCGCACACGCACGCGCGCACGCACTCTCGTCCATTCGCCACAGCTCAGCTTCTCTCGCTTGCATTCTACGCCAACAGCCTAACCACAACGCCGACCAAACGGAAATAATAACAGAACTAAATTCGCTGCGCGGAGTCTGCTCTTAGGCTCTTCTATCAGTGGATCGGAGTACCTGCCACATTGGCTTTCATTTTGTAGGTTGACAGTGTTTGGATTCGGCTACCTAGGAGTCGCGTCTCCTCAGCGCGCAATACCTTTCATCTCAATTTTAGTACATTAACTTTTAAGCTCTAAACCTTAAAACCTAGGTTAGCGAAGTTCAACACAAATTCTTATTTTTTTACAGTCCACTCTGCAATATTAAGCTTGTGTCAATACTCGGATCCTGAGAAGAGACATAGACAACTCCAAAAAAATATAAGCCTAAGTGTTCGAAATGAACATACTCTAAAGAAATAATAATGTTTCAAAACTGCGCGAAAACCAAAGAGCTAATGAAAATAAAAGTCGAATAACAAAATTTGAGGCAAACAGAAACTGCAACCAAGGTTCTTACGATGCAACAAAGAGACCAGCAGAAATGACAAAATCATAAAACAAATCATATATAAGTCGACGATAATATACCGCCACGGTTTAACTGGGATGAAGGATTCAAGGCTTCGGGGGAGTGTCGTATAAAATGAAAAGAAAGAAATCAAGAGAGAAGGGATAGAAAGTAAATGGAAAAACGGAAAAATCAAATGAAAGAAATAAAAGAAAAGAAGGTAGTGAACAAAACCTATATGCAGTGACTAATGTCGGAGCTTGGTGACCACAGTAACCCAAGCAACTCCTTGCGTTGTCATCGTCATCAAAATTTTTCACGTATATGCATTTCGCGTTTTTCAATGACAATGTATGTGCACCCGCGCGCGCGCGGCCCCGTTTGTTCTTTCATCTTACATGTACATCTGAATTCAACAACATTTTCGTTCAAGTAGCACATTGCACATATGCCTAAATATTCAGGTCGTCTCCGCGCGGGTCGTTATCATGTATATTTGTATAATCTGTACCATATAGAGATCATAATAGAGACTTTCTTTTTCTTTGTTAACAATATAGGCAGTGCACGTGTATGAGCGTTTGTTAGTTATATAAAAAACAATCAGTTAGGTACAGGGAGAAGGGGGTTAATGTGGTCGAAATTAAAGATAAAAGCAAGCAAAGCAACATCACAGTTACGTTAAGGGAGGGTTATTCATTCCTTTTTTCAAATTATCGTTTTTCACTTCAATCATTTTTTTTTATAAAATAGAAATATACAAACAAAACAGAAAACAAAGCCATCTAACGTTATACATATATACTCTTTACTCTACACACGGCGTATCCGAAACCTTAAGATTACTCTTTCATGTTCTTCATGGATTCTTTATGCATATTTTTATTCAGAAACAAATCTATTTTCTTAAATTATTATCATTGTAAAGATCATTCATCGGTAATACGCCGCGTATTGGCTTTCAATTAAAATTTTCATTATTTATCAACCGTGAAAACTTGACCTGCATATGCTTGCAAATACAAAGTAATCAATAGTATAGCTTTTACGGCACACGTTTTAGTCAATTGACTCTGTATATAGGACGCATCAAGTGAAAGATTTATTGTATGCTTAATATAGTTGTAGCATTATTCATTTTTAATGTCACATGTTTTTTTCTTTTCCACAAAAATTTTATATGGCTTCGTTGTTCGCGAGAAAATAAAATGAAGAACAAAGATTCGTTACAAAAAAAAAAGAGATAAAAAATTTAGTGATGCTAGCATTCAGCATAGCAGGTGAAATTCTCAAGGGGACATTAGAATTTTTGTTATTAAAAATGAGGCTCGAGTCTAGAGGGTGTTGAGAAAGAGGGATATAAGGGTGTGTAAAATTAAGTAGCCCAACTATTTAACTCATTACCTCCAGAGTAAATTAATGTAAAGTTTACGAAGGAAAATAATTTCAATTACATAGTGTAATTTGTTTTGTGTTGTGTATAGTATAATCTTTGGTGTCGATCTTATTTATACGATTGGTAAAATTCATAATTGCTGGGACATCATACACTAGGAATCAGTTGGTAATTTTTCTGGTTGTTATGAGAGAGTTCAAGACAATTTTATGTATCTCTATTTTATGAATGATAAGTGTATATAACAGGATTTCCTTTCAGTTTACTTCAAGTTTTCATCAGAAACAATGTGTACCATGTCCATGTCATAACTAAGCTCTACATAGCATTCCTAATTCACTAAAAGTACTAATTTTGCTTAAACTCTCTCTGTATCAACAGTTCTTAACTGACTATCAGTTCAAACATACAGACAAAAAGGAGAAGTCAATTTGAAAAAGAAGCATTAGTGTAGAAGAAAATGTACTTACTGTTGTTGGCCATCAGGTTCTCGTGCAGCTTGTCCCTCTGATCTTCTAAAACTTCTCCTAAATAACATGCTACCTTGCGTGTGATCTGCTCGACGTATGCATCGAGCTTACCCAGGTCATCCGAGAGGCCTACCAATTGATCTAACGTACCAACTTTAAGGTCTGGTATATGAAACTTATAGTTGACTGACAATGAATTTTGTTTGGATGTTAGGTTGTTCATTGTATCCCATGTTTGCTGACAGGTCTTGTCACCTGGTGCAGAAATTAGCCAGTACTCAGTCATTATAGCTTGAGTTTATTATGTCTTGCTGTTTCTTAGTTCTGAAACAATAAACAATGGCAACAAAGCCAGTTAATCTAACTGTAAGTTAACACACAAGCTTACTGAAAAATTCCAAAAGTGATCGCAAAGTCTAGCAAAAAATCAATAACCAAATCCACTCCCACAATTTTGTTTCAAGGATAAGTTGTAAACATATTTCACTTACACTGTCTTTCCCACAAACTCGTTTCTGAATATTAGGCGTAAAACAAATAAATTTGCAATATTATCATCGAAGCCATCACAATAAATGTGACTATAAACGAAAAAATTCCCACAGAAATCTTACGTTTTAACGCCGAACGACTCAAAGCTGCTTTTGTTGCTGTCGATATTGACAACTAGCAGACAGAAAACGATCGGTCGAGGCCATTGTAAACAACCACCTGCTCCCAGTTAAAGTATCAGTTCTGACAATATAGTAATCGTATCTGAACTGCGACTGTAGACTTTGAGTCTCCATCTTTGCGCTCTCATCCACTTCGACACCCTCGTCGTGCATCAGCTGGAATCGAACTGGTCAAGTTTGCGCATCGCGCAGTGGTAAAAAAGACGACTGTTCGTTCGATTATTGGATTGCAAAAGAATAGGAACAAAAAAGAAAGACAAGAGAAGAGGGGGTGTGGCAGCGCCTGCGGGCACGCGTCTACACTATCACATAATTCCTCGTGAAATATTACGTAAGCGTATGTCTCCACGTGACCATCGCCACCGCCGCTGCCGCCGCCGCTCCAACGTCGACAGAAAATACGTGTATATGCATATACGGAGGCAACGGGGTGCGGACATACGCGTAATCGCGTGAAATCAATGACTTAAGACGATGCTGCACTGGACAAACCAAGACAGACAGCAATAAAAGACATTGAACGTTGCTGGCAACTGCTGCTGTTGTCACGAGGGCGTCCTTGAAACGCGCGCCACCCCGACGCCAGCAGAACCAGAGAGACGCAGCTACGGGAAAATCAATATCATTCACTCGACTCCATTTTAACGATCAGCCCTGTATCTCTACATACCTATCGCATGTTCGCACACTCGTGTTCACACACACGCGCAGAATAGAAAGGGTTAGGCATGACAGATAAATACAACAGGAATAGTTGATCGATAGGTGGCTTGGGCGTGTATAGAATAATTGCGTGAGGACGGTGGTCACTACGATGATGTATAGAGAGATGAAATGTAGAGTAGGTTGGTTTTAATACCTGGAGAATGGTCGTTGGCAGGCAGGATAGAACGCACGCACGTTGAGGCGAGAACGAGGGGGGTGCTTGTGAAAAGCTTAAGATTTACGTCCTCACTGTGTTGGTTCTTTCAAATTGAATTTTTCTCGAACAAAACCATCTTTCACTTGCAGACTCGCACACACGTAGTTTAAGCAGCTCTTCTCAGAGGCCTCGTCGTATGCTAGCACGCACTCGCTGGCTCAGCCAGTTCCTCTCTCACGTGATAAGAGTGCTGCTGTCTTGCGACCCGCCCGACAACTATGCCTACCTCAGTTGCCAAAACAGCTGACTGCCACACGTTTGCAATACCAACATCTATCTCGCCCATTCACCAATTCTTGTTTTTCCTAATTGCGATAAATTATATCTCTTGCGACTTGACATTGTTCATGGGATTTATCGCAACTCTTTTAAGCGATTGAAAGCGCATTTTCAGGCCCTGAAAATAATTTACGCCTTGAGCTTGGAATTTTTATTTTCTATACAAGTTGGTAGCACTGTTATTGTCAATTATGACGCGTCCGGGTAATGAGGTGCATACTTGGGAACAGAATTTGAATTTCGACTTTATTTTCTGTCGCTAATAAAAACTATCAACCAGGATATTTCCTTCACAAAATCGATTTTTATAATTACATTAATTCATGAGCTATTAGAATCTAGTTATTTCAAAACATGAAACTTTTCCAATTATTAATGATCTCTTTATAGGCGTCCGATCGCGCGAAAGGAACGTCAATATCGAATTCATTAATAATGAATATGAGGACAAAACAATTTTCGCAAATTAAATTAAATTGATTTTTGATTCGTGCCGTTTTGTAAACGCAAAAATAATGCGTGAAAATAATTAAATCGTAAATATGTGTACATATATCGTCACATTTCATCAGTTTTATTTTAGTGTTGACTTGATTATTTGATCATGTTTGCTTGAGCGCTAGATTCATCAAATTTTACAAATTTTAAACTTATATTTAGCTTAGTAATAATACTATTGTCATTGATTTTTATTATTCTTCTGACTGATGTATTATAATAATACACAATTGTGAAAAAATATCTGATGATAATAACCTAAAATGATGGTTATTTATTTAAAATGCAGTAAGGAATTAAAAAGCTAATCGTTCAGAATAATTTATGCATAAAAATTATATTTCCAAATTCCTCGATTATTGAACTAATTAACCTTTGATAGGCTATGAACTTATGACATTATAAGAATTAATTTAGAGAGGAAAATATCTTGTTTAATATTTTTATTAATAAAAGCAAATTAAAATCACAATTCAAATTCTGTCCTTAAATATGCGCTATATTAGCACGTGACGTCACAACTGAAAATGTTACGTCGTGGCGTCGCCATACGTCGTTATTGTGAATCATCACGAACAAAACTTGTAAATTTGCATTTGTTTAGTATTAGTATTTACTGAATTAGTTGGTGGTTGTTTTTGTTGAGTTGTCTTCCATTGTCAGAAGAAAATTCAATAAACTTTTCGCTTTAGAAAGAGAAAAAGAAAGGAGCAATGGGTTGCGATGGTGGTACCATTCCAAGGAGAGACGAGCTGGTTAAAGTTAAAAAGAAACCTGAACAGGTAAAATTTATTTTTATACTACCGGTAAGAACAATTATCATAAAATTTACTTTGGATATTCTAGTTTTCAATCTTTGTTATATGTTTTTTCTCTGTATTCAAAATAAATACTTAGTTTGTAGGTTATATCAAGATATAAGAGTAGTGTCACTGGTATAATTTAATAACTTTACAAATCTAATATTCCATTTATATATTTACAGAAAGATAAAGAAGCTGAATTAGCTTATCGTTGGAGGCATTGCTCCATTCGACAACTTCCACTCCAAGAACCTGTGGTAGCATGTGGACTTGGTCATTTATACAGTAAAGAATCGGTACTTGAAGGTTTACTGGATCGCACTACATTGCCTGAATCAGCACAACATATCAGGAATATGAAAGATATTAAAAATCTCAATCTTACTCCTAATCCTGCTTATGAAGGTGATTCAGCTAAAAATGGTGGCTACGTTGATGATGGAAAGAGTCCATACATTTGTCCAGTAATAGGTTTAGAAATGAATGGAAAATACAAATTTTGTTTCTTGTGGACTTGTGGATGTGTCATGAGTGAACGTGCTCTTAAAGAAATTAAATCTTACGTAAGTGAAACTTTCCATTTTTTTAAGTATTCTTGGTAATGTTAATAATCGTTAAGCAAAATTTACATTACTCTATGCTATTTTCACAGACCTGTCATACTTGCCAACAACCTTACACTGACAAAGATATTGTTGTATTGAATGCTCAAGATGAAGATTTAAAAACCATGGAAGAAAATCTTATTGCTCGTAAAGCGGAAAAAAAATCCAAGAAAAGGGTAAATGGAGCTGCAAGTTCAACTGAAGTTGCAAGTACTAGTACATCCAGTGGAATTAACAAAACAATTAAGCAAGAAGTAAAAGAAATAGCAAGTACATCAAATGGAATAGAAGTACAAAACAAAAAAATCAAAATTGATGGAATAGACTCTGCTAGTTTTTCTAACGAAGTAGATGCAGCTAAAAAGATCAAGAAAGTAAAAGAAGAAAAACCTGTAATTGGTAAGAGTAAACTGAAGAGGCCAGAAGATCCAGCTTATAAAAAGACCAAACAAGACTACAGTGTTGCTCATGATCCTAAATCTTCAGAAGTTTACAAAAGTATATTTACTACTCATAAAACTGCTGCCACACAAGAAAGAGCGCACTGGGTCACATATAATCCATTTTATAATTAGGGAAATTATTTAATAGACCAATTAGTATAAAAATATACTATTTATTTGTAACTATAACGTAGTATTAACAAATTTCTGAAATTCGACAATTTTCAATTTAGTCATCGATTTTTATAATTTAAGACGAATGACAAGATATTTGAAATGGCGTACAACAGCACAGAAGATTAAATTGTTATTTAAATTATTATATTAATTTTTGAAATACAGCTGCACTACAATTGTTGTTTAATGTAATCAGTACATTTTAAACATGCATTCAGTTCGGAAAAATAAAATTCTATTTTTTTTATATACTTGTAAGTAAAGTTATACATAAAAAATATATGTAATATCTCATACTTATCCTAAGGACAGTCATGTAACGTGAGAAAACAAATATCACCAGTATGATTTATTGCAATCATCATTAAAAAATAGCACAAAAAATCATACATCAAAACATTCCTTAGAGAAGTCATAAATTGTAGATAGAATAATCTCTCTTTGAAAGAAGAAACGCAAATCAACACTTAAGCTGTAGGGAAACAGTCACTGAGTTATACGCTAGACATTCTGCTGGTAGCAATGGCCTGTATCGCTCTTTGGAGTCGACTAACAGCTCGATTTCTCCGCGATCGTTTCAACGTACAGCAACACCAACGATTGAATGCTAAACCGATCAGTCCAGTGATAACAATTAAACCTAGAACGTATTTGAAGCGTCCAGTACTCAACCAAGCACTATTGGACTTTTGGTCATTTACTTCATCCTCGGGTAAGACGTTGTAAGGAACTATCGAATCGATTTTCACTCCACCTCCGCGACGGTGATGCCACAAATCCGGATCATGCGATATCGACTCCGCGGCTACGTGGGAACTTCCAACGGACAACAGTTTTTGAGATTTGTATAATATCCTGAAACAATTTATTCATTTTAATTACTCTTTCGACTGATTTATAACTGATATGAAAAAATAGGAAATGAATAATTACACTAGGTCAGTTTCATTTAATGGTTCTGAGTAAGTCATTTTCATAATTGGACACGATGGAAGAGGACGATAATATTTATCCGAACCTGGAGGTTCTAAAACTTTGCTATGCTTGTTTAAATTGCTTCCTTCCATGCGTTTGGGCAGATCCATTGCTTCAAACGACATGAAGTTTTTCTTATTTTTAAGTCGATTTTCCTCTTCTACAAAAACATTTGGTATTTTTCCCGTATTAGCGTATTCCAACAGAGCATCTAACATCCAGAAACAAGCTAAGAAGACATAGTTAAATTAAAGAGTGCAAACTAAAGATGTTAAAAAAAAAGTTAACCGACTAACGTTTGTGCGAATGACTGTCATCAACACAATTTGAATCTCCATATACAGCTATTCTTCCTGCAGTCCTTGGTTTCGTTTCTTTAACTTCATTGTCTTGAGCATCATTTGTTTTATAAAATCCTAAAATCGGTACGAATTGCGAGCTACCTGCTTCAGATTCTGCAAGGAGTTCTTGGCCTTGATCTCGTAAGTCTGCGTGCATAACAAAACCGTCTTTCGGAAAACTGTATAATAAACAAGATTTCAGTTAACAAATTCCAATTATACATTTCCATTCGTTAGCAAAATGACTCCCTTACCGTGCGATAACAGTGCCAGATGAAAAAGTCACTGGGGGATGTTGGCCTAAAGTGAATTGGCCATCTCGAACACTGTCACCAAGAGCGATACCCCAATTTTCGTATATTAAATCGTTCAATGCAGGCACGTTTGCTCCACCAGTGTCAGGTACCCACCACTGTCGAGTATTTTCGTCGTAAAACTTAACTTGTCGCATTACCGTTACGTTGTACCAATCACCAAATAAAACCAAGGATAGTCCTTCCTCTACGTCTTTTTTTAATTTGATAATCTTCAAATCAGTTCAATAATTAATTAATAAAACCCTTATTATTATATAATAAGGGTTTTAAAATTGGCATAAAAAAAATTCACCTCATCAGGGAAAAATTCTTCTTCAGTGTCAACAATTAGCAATGTTCCATAATTACGAGCATTAAAACATGTAAATGGTGTTCCTAATACCTCAACGTAGTACCCTGCATTACGCAAATGTTGATACATGTCTTTGAAATTCGTATGAATGTGATCTCCATTCCAGTCAAGTGGATCGTTTTTGGCTTTCAAATTATCTCGAGGGAAATATCCTGATGGATACCGTAAATTATGATATTGATCCCACAATAACCGTTTGCTAGATTTAATTAAACAAAATGAAGTTATCAGTAACTAAAAACTCAAATGATTCAAAGTATTAACGTACTGGCGAGGAGGCGTAGGAATTATTTTTGCCTTTAATGGTAATTTTACCGTTGAAGTTCTAGGTTCTTTTTCACCATTACTTGGTGGCGATTCTATAGTTAAGCTAATGTGGCCTGAGATTAGATGAAAACGAAATATAAAATTTCTGCACATGTTTTAAGAAATATCATAAATTTATTAATTAGGCTGAATTGAACCTTGAGCGATGCCTTGCCAATCTTTGGATGAATTTGAAACAGTAATAGCGACTGCCAACCAACCAGACCAAGGCCAAAGAATATCACAGTGTGTTAGGGAAACATTGATTCGTTCACCATTTCCATCACGCGTGTAAGGATGCCACGTTAATTTAATAACATGACCAGACACTCCTAATCCATTGATTATTGTTACATTGACTATTGTAGGCATTCCAGTGTAGTATATTGCTTGAGTACAGTATGGCCACATGTATTGACATTCAGTCAAATCAATATAACTAAAAATTATATTATAATTATTTCACAATGAAAAATTCCAAAAATTAGTAAAGTTATTCTATTTTTTACCTTGGACTAAGAGTAGCCATTGGAGTATATGATTGCAAGTATTGGAAAGCACTAACTAAATCTAAACGACCTGCACCTTGCTCAAACATACCAATATTTGGTAATCGTTGAGCAGTTGATAGTAATGCTTGTTTCATACTTGCTGGAGTAATCTAAAAAAATTAGTAATTATTAATTATGAACGCATAATTCAATGTTGAAATAATTTGTTTATATATACCTTATAGTCAAGTGTTGGGGATTGTGTTTCATCAACAAAACCACTTGCCAACAATGCAACAGCTCCAGCAACTACTGGGCTTGCAACTGACGTACCTGATAACGTTCTACATCCAGTTTTAAGAGCTGAGCCATGAACTCCAGATCCATAAATAACAAGATCAGGTTTTACTCTTCCATAACCAGCAGGTAGTTCCCATGTAGTCATACCACGAGATGAAAATTTAGCGATTTGATCTTCCCAATTGATTCCACCAACACCAATTACATCCATTTGGTCAGCAGGGTTATTTAGAGTACTGTAAATTGTAAATTGCAAATAAAAATTACTTCTTATCTTGAAGAAGTAAGTTTAAATGATTTTTTACTCACCCATAAAGTGGCCCATCATTACCAATAGCAGAAACCATTATAACACCATTAGCAGTCAGTTCCCAAACTTTATCAACAAATGGATGATCCATAAAGTCTGGTCCACCAATACTTAGATTTAAAACTATGATTTTGGCTAATATTGCATAATTGAAAGCATCTAAAAACCATGAAGTGTAAGAAACCTGAATGAAATATCAAATATATATATAGTCATTTATCATTGTATATATTTCAAGAATTTGACTGTAATAATAATGATTTGTATATACCTGTGCATTTGTAAATACTCTAAATATATAAAGTTCAGCATCAGGAGCAAACCCTAAACATTCTTTTCCAGAAGAAGCAATAACACCAGCAACAAATGTTCCATGACCAAGGCCATCTTCGAGAGTTTTTTCATTAGTCCAGTTAGTACGTTCTTTTATTTTTTTAAAGTGTGGATGACTTGCAGCTAGTCCAGTATCAAATATTGCTACCTTAATACCCTGACCAGTGACTCCAAGATTCCAGAGAGCTTGCGCTTGTAGTATACCAGTAATTTGTTTAGGTATTGCTCGTAAAAGTTTTTTTGATGTATATCTCTTTGGTTGATGCCAAAATTGATTTCTCTGAAAATAGAATAATTACATGGATAAATTTAAAGTCAAAGTAGATAGTATCACAAAATCTAATAAAAAAATACCTCATTCTGTATTTTTCTCTTAAAATATTTGTATTCTGGAGTATTATCTTCATCATTATCGATATATTTTAATGTTCTTTGAACTAGTTTCTGAGGAGTAATTTTACGAATTAATGGATGGTTAAGTAAAGCATTTAATCCATCTTGTTTATGGATTTCATTGATTTGTATTATATCAAAATCACTTGGGTATTTAGCTGCTATATTATCTCTAGGCAAGATCTTCCAATTGTCTATTGCAGCAGATATAAGAGCTGCCTTGATGTAATTCTCACGAGTCTCCTTTTTATAATACCCTTTGAATGTTATAATATATTCATTGTCGACTACCTTCGAAGAAAACTCAACCTTGATAGTCTGACCTTTAGTTGATGAGTTACAATTATTGACATCGTATTGAAAGTACAATCCCTGATATGGCTTTGATAAATTGCTACTTTTGTTGGAAGCTCTTTGTTTGGATGTAGAATGACTAATTCCAACAATGTTATACAATAGCAGTAAAATGAAAATTGGTATCCAACAACCTCGTGGCTTCATGCTACTGATGAAGCCTTTAAATAACAAGAATGTGAAGAAAAGTTTAAAAATACACTTTTACCAATAAAAATCAATCAACATTTTACTTACTCTTTCATTTCGTATTGGATAACCTACGAATATCCTCTCAGTGAGTCAGAGGAATAGCTCATGCATCAATGATTTTCATGAATTGGTTAGCTATAACTTTCACTAGGGTAAAATATAATTAAAATCACTTTCGAACTTGTACGAGGCATTACAAGTTGCATTTAAGTTACATCAAAATTTTCGGCAAAAATCGCTTGTGTCATAATCACTTAAGGTGGTCTTCAAAATAATAATGAGGAAGTTAGGGTACACGTGTTTATCAGTGCAAAAATTGACTTGTTATATACTACTATATACTGTAGGCAGATCAGACAGGTAACAATCATTGAATGCGCTCGTCTGCAGTTGTACTAATAGTTTATGGTGAACAAAAAGCTATACCTGATCCGATTAAACGTTTAGAACGCATTAATTGGAGAAAAATGCGAATGAACTGAATTACGTAACATTTGGTTTTTTTTTTAACAACAAACATCTGTTGTAATTTTATGTTATTTACGATCTTCGGGTATGTGATGATAAACAACACGTACTGTTACTTATATGCGTTCATTTATAAAATATATCATAGTATATATATATATTGCCTGTATTTCTACGCATGTCAATTAGCCTTATTTTTTTCGAATTTACTCATATTAAACTATACCTGTTACCATAGTGACCAAGTAAATTGTAAACAAATATGGCTTCAAATATCTGAATTCAAGCGGCGCCGTTCATTATCTATAGATGTGAAAACATGTAGTTCATTCTTGTAAATTAAAAGTACAAATTTGATATATACTGACGTTACAGAAGGTAAGTACAAATACATTTAATTCTATATCAATTGTTTTTTTAAATAAAAATTGTAGGCTAGCTAACTTAATGTTATTATTAAGTTATTCACGATAAATAAGAAAAAAGTTACTGACACAGTGGAAAAAATGTAAAATAATAAAAGTACATACATAATACACAAAAGTATGATAATATTAAAACGTTTAATCAATTATTTATGAATAAGGCTATTTTTATTTCAACAGCAGTGCTTTCTTATATGACATACTTTTTGAATGATTTATTATTTGTATCATAAAACTCTATAATACTTGTAATAACATTATTGGAACAAGATCTACATTTCATTTCTGAAATTACTTTGAATGACAGGTACAGTTTAAAAAAATTGTGTAAAAGATTTTCAAATTAATTCAATATCCGAAGCGTTTGTTTTCATTAAAGTTTCAATCACTTTATTCGCTCAATAGTAACATCCAATAATACATAATTTAAACGATATAAACATATTCTAATTATTTTTTACACGACATGATTGTAACTTAATTCAAGATACACTTGGTTGATGGTATCATTCTAAGAGATTTTTTCATTATAATAGGCAACTATTGTGTGATTTATGTTATAGGTCTACAACATTTACTTATTGTAGATTTCTTATAATAATTTACATAAGTGTATCAAGTTCCAATTGATAAACTTGACAATTGGTTTTTATTTTGAAATACTCTTTGAAATAAGATCAACAAGTTGAGCACTTTGAAAAAATGGATGTCGTTGAACAACTAGTTATAGTCATTGTATGATGCATACTGAAATGTTGTAATGAATCAAGTAGTTTGCTATTACGTATTCATTCACACATTTCATCAACATATGTACACAATAATTCTCCAACACAAAAATGAAAATAGATTAAGGCTCCAGCAGGTTATAGGCTATCTTCTACAATATACAATCTTTTATGAACTTCATTTTTTCCACGTGTTTGTCTGGCTGTGCAATGCTATGGTAAGCAGTAGCACCTACAAAGATTATGTGCCACAAGTTTTTTATTAATTTTACATGGCACAAGATTGTTAACTATTGTAAAAGTTATAGTCAAAAATATTAACTTTGTATAGCTATAATTAAATAGCAATTAGTGAAACAGTGAAAAAAGTGGAACTTTAGAAAATGTTCATAATATGTTAGGTAATAAAGTCCATTATATTTAAAATTTGTTAACAAATTATCGAATACATAAATGCCTTGCATATTCGTAGATGAAAATCTCCAATGCGTATTATTTACACAATGTCTTTGATCAGTGTGCAGTATTCAGTTCTTTGTTCATTTTTTTTCAATACTAAAATATTAATGATAATTTGCAAGTTAGTGTGCATTGCGAAATAGAGAACAAATCTCTTGTTTCACACAAGAATGTTCTTCTCGTATACAAAATATACAACAAAAAGAGCTATCGTTTGACAAAATAGTTAACCTATGCAGTTTGATTTTTGAAAATCACTAGGACGACCGGATTTCGAGGCATATTGCACATGAGTGAGCTTGGACCAAAGATTGTTTGTTTTTATTACAATTAGTAATGTTACATTTGCCCCCATGCAATAACACCTCCAGACTTTCGTGTTACCAAAAATGCGCTTCGATAATTCTCTTAATAATTACATAAAAAATCTAATTCTATTGACTCTTGAGTTCTTTGCCAATACTGTACGATACCATTTTGTTCCAGTCGATTTTTGTTCGCATAACCGGCAACTGCCTACGCAGTGCCTTGAAAGTCGTGTCTGACATATTTTGATAATTCTCGGATATTGCAGTTTGATAGTCATTCTCAGACTCTTGAACAATGCGTATTAACTCCTTCACTGTTTGCTTCTCTGTTGATATTGTTAAAGTTTCCTTTACCTCTTTACTACTAACTAATTGAACATTTCCATCTTCGTAATAGTGAACCTGCACTTTCAGGCTTCCTTTTAATTCAGCAACACCTGAGCTTGTACTAAAATTCACAGACCACACTGAACGCCAACGTCCATTCCAATAATTTTTTGGTTGAAACTGATGATCTTCTATACAAGCTGTTAGAGTAATGTTGTCTGTAATGAAAACCATCTATTGAATAATCATGTCCATTGCACCTCTTTTAACATAAACATTTGAATGTACCTCCTTGACTTTTACCAAAAACAGAGCAGGAACCGTGTCTGTAATGGCTCTGTGTGTAAGCCAATATCTCCTCTTGCAACGCAGACCTCCATGGTTCAGCAGTGATATCAGGCTCATAGGCCTCGTACTCAGTGGCTTCTTTTCTCAGATGATCATATTTGAAACTCTGCTTACTTCGTGAGTCGTAAAACCTCTGGTTCCCCAGGTCGTTGTACTCTGTGATAAGGACTGGATACTCGCTGCCCTCAATCTGTACCAAAACAATTAAAAGTTTAGCTAGGGTTGCTATGAATGAAAAAGGGTAAAGCGAGAATCAAAAGCAAAATTGTGCCATCTGTGCAAGACCTGACTCATAATGACAGCTTGGCATGCGATCGTCAAGATAGATTCCACGCAAGCAGACACCGACGCACTCACCATCCGTAGCCGAACTAACGTCCAACGAAAGCAGCGAAAACTCAATGCACTTTGTTATTTCACTCACGTTTTCTTTTTTCGGAAAAGGTAAACGGGGCTGAGGTCGACGCGCGCTCAGAGCACGAGAGGGAGAGAGATAGAGAACGATTACCTTAACGGGCATGAGCTGGTCCTTGTTGTAAAGTGCGAAAGCACTGGAAGCGCCTTCTTTGAGCAAATTATCGTTGTTGAGGAGCGCCCGTACATCGTTGAACACCTCGTTGAATTCACCAGGGGGCGAGTGCAAAATAAAGTTCGAGACTATACGGACTTTCTCCTGGTCGAGGAGCACCTCGCCGTCCGCCGCCATCTTGCCACTAATGCCACTGCCACGGTGCCGCTATACTTTGAAATACATTCTTCTTCTATGAGAATGGAGAAGTGTGTGCGTGTGTGTGTGTGTGTATGCGTGTGCGCATTCGTTTGTACATATAAGCTGGCGCTCGAACTGAGCGCGCCCTATGAATGCTGCACGGCATCGATGCGTCATTTAGCGCGCTAACTAATCTCGCGATGACGGTGCTATGCTATACTCTCGATAATTGAGGACGCATTGTTAATTTCGCAAAATGGGCGAACGAGTGCAACTTGCCTTCTTCCGTTCTTTTAAATTTTGGGTCATCGTTATTCATCAATTCGGAAACACCACTCCCCGGAGAATGGAACGTTGATGCCTAACTTGTCTTTCTTATCATAAGATGCGCTGCAATTGGCATTATTAATAAGAAAAAAATGTCATTAAAGATAACATTTAACTGTTGTGGATTTTCGCAGGACTGATTTGCAGCCATGGCCAATTGCTCGGACCGGGAGCGCGAGTGCTCATCGTTCGCCGACACCTGCCGCTGCGGTATATTATATTTCATAACTGATTTTAATAAAGCTCTACCCGCGCGCCGAGCACTCTTTTGAAAAAAGCAGACGAAAAACGCAGCAGTTTGGCAGCGACGATCCGTATCACGGCTCCCATTGTTTTGGTTCTGTTCAGAGAAATCAGCGACGGACGAGACGCGCGAACGTCTGGTGGTGAGCCGTCTGGATCGCTACGAGCTGGAGGATCGTCACTTGCGCGTGCTCGAGGAGCTGAGCTCGGCGAAGAAGCTAGCGAACGAGCAGTCGGACAAGATCAAACGATTGGCGACCAAGCTGATGCGTTTCGGCGCCAACCCGCGAGCCTGCGGCCTCGACGATCAAGATCGAGTCGCGCTTTTGGAATCGGAGAACTGCAAGGTTGGTGTTTTTCTCGGCTAAATCGGTTTCTCCTCACCTTGTCAATGACCACGACGATGTTTTGCCGCGCGCGCGCACACACACAAGCTGAGGGACAAGGTGTGCGCTCTGAGGAATCAGCTGGTTAATCGAAAAATCTTCGGGCGCTCGCCGTCGCGTGGGCGTAAGCAGCCGCTCGGCTATAGTTCGGGTGCCAAGTACGTATACCCTATCTGATATTTCGCGATCATCGTAGCTGACTCGGCATCCCTTGCTGGACTAATGTCTCTTTGTCTCAGCACTTGTCGCAGCGAAAACAGTCGACTGAAAACTAGCTCGTGCCAGTGTCTCAACGCGCCGTTCACCAATGACGAGCAAAATCAGGCGATCAAGCTGCAGGTACTCCACTTGGTCGACTCATTCGCGCCATTCGATATTTACTATTGAACCGCCTTCCTCAGCAGTTGGAGGTTGAAAAGAAAGCGATGCAACTGCGCATCGAGCAATTGGAGCTGGAGTTTGCGAGCTGCGCGTCGGGCAACCGAAGGGAAAAAGTGGCGGAGAATGTCGAGTACATTCGAATTTTGCGACAGATGAAACGTCAAAACGAGAAACTCGATGCTGCTCAGGCCGCTAATGAGATGCTCAGCCAGCAGATAGGCCAGATGAAGAGTCAGCTCGAGGAGTCTCGCAAGTACGAATATTCAAGGGCGACGCCCTTGTTTTCGCGTCTTTTCTATTCGATGCACAGTCATAAAAGGTGTATCTTATCTCACAGCAATAACCAGCAATTAAGTGCAGTCCTGGAGTGCGAGCGCAAGCAATTCGCCGACCTCGATGACAACGCGTCGAAATATAAAAATTCCCAGAGCGATCTGCGCGAGAAGAACGAGCGTATCTCCGATCTGTCCAACGAAGTGGACATCCTAAAGCAGCACAATCACGAGCTGCTGGATCTCAGTTCCAAGTTCGGTCGAGTGGAGCAGGAAAACGTCGAGCTCAAGCGCAGGTTGTCCGAGCAATCCGTCGACCAACAGAGCTTGAAGGACGAGTTGGACAAGGAAAAGGCAAATATGCAGGCGCTCGAGGCGGCGAACGAGCAATTGTTGGCCAAAGTCAACGGGCTGCAGAAGAGTCTCGACGTTATGAGCATACAATTGATGGTGAGAGCGACTGCCATTGTTCGCTTCGTCGCGCGGTACCAATTTCTACTTTGCACACATTAGCTTGATAGTCGAAGCTCGCAATGTTTCGCTTGTCGCGTGTCACGTGTCAAATATAAAATTGGCAAGAAAATACATTCTCGGGCTATTTATCATCGTGAACGCGCGCGCAGAAGTGGCAAAGCTTGCCTCCCGCGATGAGAATAGACAGCGACCGTCGTGTATACGAAAGCCATCGACCAAACTCCCTTGCATTAGCAGTCGCAAGCGAATTTCCCGGGAGCGATCCGTCAATTTGTTGTTTAAAAGCAGTCCACGAACGTTTGCTTCTCAGGGTCAAAACGAAAGGAGCGCGGCGTCGCAGCGAACTCCGAAAGCGTCGAGAGGCTCCCAGACTGCCAGCAATGAGCTGTCGATAACGCCTTCGCAAGAGAGCGTGCAAGCTTGCAACAACTGTTGCGGCATTCCGATGCGTAAGAAGCCAGCGGCAGTAGCTGACAAAGGTATCCAAGTGTGCGGAGATCAACAGCAGTCGACGAGCAAATCGACGCAGACCGATAGTGCCAAATCGCGGGAGAGCTGCGATAACAATAAAGCCAAATTTCAGCTGTCCCGAGGCCATAGCAGTAACTCGCTGTCTCGCGAGAATATGCTGCGACTATTGGAGCAAGTGCAGATCGGCTCGCCGATGGAGACACAGCCAGTGGCGATGATGAGGCCTGTTTCCAATCTCGAGGCCGTTTTATTCGGCGACTCGTGACGAACGTACCTCGTGTACATAGCCACTGTTAGGCATTCTACGCGTGTGGATAACTGAATATTTTGTATTACGTTTTATATTTAGCCTTTAGCCCTCCCTCCTCCCTGACTCTTTTGGATGCGATCGCGTATAGTTGGCGGAAATCGCATACGCACAGCCGAGTGCAAGTGATTTTGTAATAGCACCCGAATTAATAATCAAATGTCCGTGTAATACCAAAGTCATTCTTTATAGATCTATCCGAGTCCCCGAAGTGCTTCCAAAAAAATACAAGGGAACGATAGTTAGTTAAGCTCTCTCTCTCTGTCTCTGTCTCTCTGTCTCTGTCTCTGTCTCTGTCTCTGTCTCTGTCTCTGTCTCGAAGAATCAATGGTTTCGATCGGTAGAGCGAAGATGGATAATCGCTGTTAGTCCTTGACTGCGTATACCGTACGAATTAACGAAATAACTCGCAAAGTACAAATGTTCAATCGACATTGTGATCACTAAAAATACATATCCAAAGAATGTGTTCAGCACGTTTGCCAATTCGCAATTTGCAAAATCGAAGGCGATATTTCATCGATCCTTTCTAGCGAGTTTGCTTATATACCTTAGCCGCGTACAGACTTTTTGTACATAGTTAGAGAAGATAATTTTGTGCAATTGCCAATCACGGCGATTTATCGTTCTGCTTTAACATTTTAATTAACCTAATTTGTAGCGACACTTTTGTAATAATTCTAGTATGTAAGATTACCTTTTCTAATGTAGTTTATTACTATTCCCGAACAATAAAATAATACGTAACCGAGCGATATTGTTTATTGCTTTTGATTCGGCATCGGCGTGTCGTTTTTCCAGTTCCGAGATGTCGCGCAACCGGGCAACGATTCGGATGTGCGCGAAAAAACAGGTCGAACGAAAATCTCGCGGCGTGACCTCATGAAAAAAAAAAAAGCAATTGACGCGCTTACTAACTCCCACGCGCGACAAGCTCGAAAATAGAGCTTCTTGTCTTCCGTTATCGTAGTTTTCCGAGAAGATACACTTTCGCTCAAGCCCGACGGCCTGTCGGAACGGTTTGACAGTCGTAGTGTCGCTTCATTCGTCTTCTGTTTACGCTCCGCCTCGTTTTAGATTGGTTATGCGAAATGCCAACTGCGCGTGGGTCGCTTCGCTCTTCGGGATCGGATAATATGATTTTCACGTAAATTCTCTGGGCTGGTTCGGGCGCGTCCGTTGAGTCGTCTCGATCGTCCGCGAGTGCATATCGTTGCTCCTGTAGCTCCCGCTTACCGCGCTGCAACTCCTCGGCCTTGGTCGCGGTCGGCCGCGTGAGAATGCAGCCGCACAACAAGGCGAGCGTGTAATAGCCGCCGAACCTGCGACGAAAAGTCACGAGTCAAGTGCGCGAATCGAGCGGATCGTCGAGCGAGCCGTACAATTGCAAGTTCATCCCGAGATCGTCTGGCCGACGGCAACCACGGCAAACCAGAGAACAAGAAGAGAGTCGACGATCGCCGCAGTCCTAAAAAGGGCATAGTGACAAAACACACTCTGCGCGCTATACAATCATGTCACGCACTCATCGTCGCCTCTCTACGCAAATAATCGCGCCGGCATGATTCGGAATTGGCAGCGTTCCAAATATCGATGACAATTATCGATCGTTAAAAAGCGAAGACGAAAAAAGGTGCGATTCTATTGTGCCTGTCTCGTTCGTTGGTCGTCTGGAACACATCGCGATCGTATATATTCTTAGGTCCAGCTGCTGCTCCGTCGGCGTGCGGCCGTAAATATAGCCGCGGACAAGGCGGAGAAAATTTGACTATCGATCGTGCGCGCTCGACGCACGGGAGAGAGCGGCGCGGCGGCCGAATATAAATGCGCGCGCGCGCGAGAGCGTGCGGACGTGCGATCGGCGCCGATCGTACGGCGCTGGGAGGGCGGGGAGGGAGGGGGGGCGAGCACGGCACGGTGGGTCGGTGCGGTGCCGCCGCGGCCAAGCAGCGAGAAGCCGCAGGAGAGAGCTTGCGAAGGGGCCTAGTCTCTAGATAGCCGCGTGTCAGCGCGGATAGATCGGATTACGCTGCGCGCGAAACGTCTCTTCTACTGCGACCAGTCTCTCGGGCGCGTATACGTTTATCGACGCGGATCGCCGGCAGCGCGATTCTCCGTGAGAAATATATAGATGACCCATTTGACTGGCACACTTACCGAGGCTCCCCGCGCGCGGCTCAAGGTCGTCGTCTGGCGCGCGCACCCGCCTTTATTTTTTCTTGCCGGCTCGCGGCCGTCAGTTCTCCGTGGAAACGCGGGTGCGCCGCAAGGGTCGTCGGTTGGGCTCGCGCGCGCGCGCGCGCGTACCAGGTGCCCACCGCGGGACCAGGCGAAAAACGCGCAGATATACGCGTCGCACGCGCAATGCGGCCAGCCAATTCGTCAACCAATCCTGCAACTTGGCCAGCCGACTGCGAGCTTTAATTATAGACGGCGCGAGTTCTCTTCCCGATCAACGCAGACGCGCACCAGCGAAGTTTGAACCGAACCTCCGTTCCTCTGCACCTCTTCGTTTCTCTCTTGTCCTCGCCGTTCGAGGCATCGCACCCGTGTTATTTTTTATTTTCTCCGCGCGTTCTCCGCGAAATCGAACGTGGCCGCGCAGTGAGCCATTCGCGAGTGATTTGCGCTGTCGTGCCGTTGTCAACGCGAATTCGGAGTGCCTGTCACGGGGACGCGCGAGAGCTTTCGGAGCGCTCGCGAGTCCGATCGCGAGCTTGCGTAAGCCGTCGCGGCGGCTCGTTGAGAATTTTTGAAATCGCCGAGTCGCTCGCGGCGTCGCTCGTCGATAAATTACCACCGGTTTCGAGAGACCGCGCGGGATAAAAATAAGACGGTCCTGCGCGAAGGGAGCTCGGTTTGATTGCTCTTAGATGGCAGCACTGCTCTCCAAAATTTCGAATTCGGGCGAAAGCTCGAACGCGATAAACTAGCAGCAATCGAACTGTTGGATAGTTCCAGTGATCGCTTCGTTGTATTTTCAGAGTAATAATGAGCAGATAGCACAATGGCTCAGAGGTTTACGAAACAGGGTAAGCTTGCAAGCTTGTCGCAACAACTTTGCTACGTGTATTTGTACAATTTGCAAAAGTCGTTTTGTGTTTTGGTGCCTTGAAGAATTTTCCACGGAAGTGACGCGTAGTGTGCGAAGCGCCGGTGGACTCGTCACGGAAAGGATCTCTACAAGTTCGACTTTCAGCTCGGCAGGGGTAAGTTTTCTTCTTCGTTTCGAGTATCGAAATCGTTATTAATTGACCGTCTAGGTCTCGTACAATCGAAAACTATTGAAACAATTAAATTTATCAAGCCGACACATCCCTCACCTAATTTTAGTTAGCTTTCGTTTTATTCGAGTGTTCTGACTCACAACGCTAATAGCATGTTCTCGGAATTCACTTTCTCGTCCTATATTTACAATTAGATTATTCACGCTGAATCAGTTTGATTCACATGCTACGAGAATGAATTATCAAATAATTTTCAGCGAAACGCGTACAGAGCTAATACACGTGATTGTCTCTTAAGCATCCATGGCCTTTAAAAAAAGATTACGACGAAAAAAAAATGTATCAATTGAGCCTTTTATCACGTCAAGTGAGAATTAAGAGAGGACTAGAGTATTAAAAATAGCTCGATAAATAAGTCGACGCCACTGCCCATCGAAGCGAAAAGTTTGATCACTTAGAAACTAAAAAAGACGAATCAATGAAACCTGCCTGCCTCTCGAAAGAAAAGCCAAAGCTAGCTTAATAATGAACGAGGCACATCGAAGATCGTAAGCAGCAGCAAGCGGCTCGCTTAGCTCACCTGTGGAAAGCTGGACGCCGACGACAGGAAGGCCAATGACACGGTCGATCCGGCTGTCGTTCGGCTCTCGGCGCGTTATATTTCAGCGTTGTTTACGAGTGGGAGTAGCTTTGTTGTGACTTCGCGCTCCTTGGCCGACGACTTTCGCGTCATTCGAAAAGCAATCAACGAGGGCCAAATCGCGCCGCGCGTCCCATCAATTAAGCCACCCGCGCGAGCGTCTTCTGACTAATGGCACGCCCGCACAATGGGCTGTTGGCGCGAGCTCAACCGAAAGCTCTCGAATCGAGCATTAATTGGCCCGCGATAATTAGCCGACGACGGCACGCGACGGCCCCGGCTCCGGAGGCTCGCTCGGAGAGAAGGGGAGGCGCCCGCCAACGAGAAAGGCCGACGACGCCGGCGGCCGCGGGGCGCGGACCGCCGCGCCTAGCCTTGGTCCGCGGCAGGCCGCGGAGGGGTTGACGATCGTGGCTCGCGTCGCGAAAGCCGCCGCGCGGGAGTAGGGACGCGCGTGCACGCGTGGCGGTCTATATCGGAGCAAGAGAATATCCGCGGGCGTGCGTGCAAGAAGGGTGTCTATTTCTGTTGGGCACTCGGCGCGAGGCGCGCGGCAGTAGCGTGTGCGGCTCGGCGGCGCGCGGGCACGGCAGTCGCGAGAACGCTGGGAGCGGCCACGACGAAGAGGCGCGGGATGGACGGCGGCCGGTCGGCTATGCGCTGATGTCCTACTGCAGGATCACGGGGAGGAGCCGGGGCCTCCCCAAGCCCAACTACTTCCCGCTGCTGCCGCCCATCAGCCCCGCGGACGCCAAGCGCTTCTGCCGCGTGACCGGCAAGTCCTACGGGCTGCCCGCGCACCACTACATACCCGTGGTGCTGGGCTTCCACAGCCGCGACGACAAGGAAAGATGCAGGATCACCACCAAGTCCACGGGGCTGCCGGCGCACCACTACACCGCCGGCCTGGTCCTCGGCGAGCGGCGCAGGCACGTGGTGCTGAAGGACTTCCGCTACGTGTTCCCGGTGCTGGACGGCGACGGCGAGCCGCAGCGGACGCTGCGGAGTCTGCTGCAGTCGAAGGCGCCGCTGTCGGAGGAGGAGGGGCGCGCGCGCTTCGTGTACACGGTGGCCGAGCGCCGGTGCAGCCTCGTGTTCCCGGCGAGCCTCGAGGCCGCGGTGCGCGACGGCGACGTCCGCGACGTGATGCTCTCCCGGGACCGTGACAGCGTGCTGCTCCGGCTGAGGCGGGGCAAGAACGTCTCCGTGGACTTCAGGCAGCTGGACGAGCTCGAGGAGCTCTACGACGGCCTGGGCCCGCTGGAGGAGCTGGTCAAGGAGCGCGAGAAGGCCGAGGCCGAGAGCAGGCGGCGCAGGAAGCGCTGCCAGGAGAGGCTCGGCTACGCCAAGAGGATCTTCGAGGAGAAGGAGAGGGCGGCCGAGGAGGAGGAGCTGCGGGCGGCCAAGCAGCTGAAGCTGCGAAGCGTGCGCGAGGAGCGGCGCCGGCGGGACGAGGTCCTGAACTGGAAGCAGGTCGGCAGCAAGCGGCACGAGTCGTCCAGGCAGAGCGCCATCGTCGCCAGCGTCCGCGAGTGGACGGAGGCGGGGAAGCCGCTCGAGCGCGAGCTCGACTGGTCGGCGCTCGAGGAGGGCCGACCGCAGTGCGCCGAGTTCGTCTCGACGATCGACCGGCTGCCCGAGAGCGTCTCGATCGCGGCGCAGAGCGTCGACCTGGAGAGGACGCCGCTCGGCGCGAACGACCGGCCGGTGTCCGAGGACACCGGTGGCTTCGAGCTCGTCGCCGTCATCGAGCCGTTCGCGCCGCTGACCGCCGAGCCCGAGCCCGCGGTTCAGCGAGCCGTCGAGGCCATCGCGCCGGCCGACCTCGAGTGCACCGCCGACGTTCGCGATAGGCTCGCGGGCGCCGGCCAGGAGGCTCTGGACCAGCTCCCGAGGATCGAGGAGATCGCCGAGCTCGTGAAGGGCCTCGAGAGCGGCGAGCCCGCGCAGCTGCGCAGGGTCAAGGGCCTGAGGATCGACGTCGAGTCGGCGCGGAGATTCGTCGCCGGGCAGACCCTGCGCACGCCCATCGGCGAGGTCTTCGTGCCCGGGCAGACGCTGCGCACGCCGCGAGGCGACGCCTTCGTGCCCGGGCTGACCGTGCGCACGCCGGACGGCCCGATGCTCATCCCGGGCCAAGTCGTCTCGGTAAAGGAGGACGAGGGCAGGCTGACCCCGGTGTTCGTGGCCGGGCAGACCTTGCCGACGGCCAGCGGCGGCGAGGACTTCGTGCAGGGTCAGACGATGCACACGCGCGAGGGCGCCAAGTTCGTGCCCGGGCAGACCGTGATCAGCCGGGAGGGGCCGAGGTTCGTGGCCGGGCAAGTCCTCGACGACAAGACCTTCGTGCCCGGGCAGCTGGTGGCGACGGCCGAGGGCAGCCGATTCGTGCCTGGGCAGACGATGACCGACGAGGCCGGCCAGCAGATTTTCGTGCCCGGACAGAGCTATCGGGACGGCGCCGGCTGGGAGTTCATGCCCGGGCAGAGCTTGAGATCGGAGGACGGCGCGCCAAAGTTCGTGCCCGGGCAGACGATGTACACGAGCGCGGGACGGCAGTTCGTGCCCGGGCAGAGCGTCGCGCTGGACTCCGGCGAGGTGCACTTCGTGCCGGGCGTGACGCTCGACTCGGCGCCCGACGCTCGGCGGCGATTCGTCGCCGGCATGACTCTGCGGACGCCCGGCGGCCCGAAATTCGTCGAGGGCCAGATAGTGCGAACGCCCGACGGCGAGAAGTTCGTCGCCGGCAGCGTCAGCTTCGACGAGAACGGCTTTCGATTTGCCGTGGCGAGCAGCGCGAAGGACGTGACGTTCCTCGAGGCTTCGGCGTCGTCGCGCGGCATCGCGGTCGACCCGAGGACCGCGAGCGCCGTGCCGGACGCGCGAGCCGAGACGTTCGGCCACATCGTCCAGACGGACACGGGCGTCGAGTTCATCCCCGACAGTGCCAAGCGCCTGTCCGAAGGCAAGAAGGTCATACCGGGGCAGCTGGTGCGCGGCAAGGACGGCGTGCGCTTCGTGCCGGGCATCATGACCGACGACGGGTTTCTGCCCGGCCAAGCCGTCAACACCGAGGACGGCGAGCAGTTCGTGCCTGGACAAGTGATCGACACGAGCAACGGGCCGAAATTCGTGCCCGGCCAGATGGTGGAGACGCGCTCGGGTCCGAAATTCGTCCCGGGCCAGACGATCAACACGCCCGGCGGACCGCAATTCGTTCCCGGGCAAATCGTCGAGACCCAGGCCGGGCCGACTTTCATCCCCGGGCAAGTGATATCGACCGAGGACGAAGGCTCGCGCTTCGTGCCTGGACAGGTGGTCAACACCCCGGACGGGCCCCGATTCGTGCCCGGCCGCGTGATCGAATCCGACGAGCACGGCGTGATCTTTGTGCCCGGTCAGATCGTGCAGACGGAGGAGGGGCCGAAATTCGTGGCTCCCGATTTAATAGACACGCCAGAAGGCGAACTCGAGTTTTCGGTTCAAGGCTTCGAGGTGACACCCGAGGAGCTAAAATTACTGCGACCGCAGCACTTGCAATACAACACTTCGACCAAAGGTCGCAGCGAGCCGAGCATCGACGCGAGAATGTTGCGTCAGCTGTCGGAGGCTGGACTGTCGGTCGGCAAAAGCGTCTCGGCCGAGATACCCCGCGTCGACGTCGACGTCAGCAGAGCCGTCGATCTCGACTGCGCGATCGACATTGCCGAAAAATTGGGACTGAAGGGCAATGCCGCCGTGAAAATGGCTCAAGTCGTCTCGACGATAGCCAATTTAGCCGACAAAATTGTCTACCACAAGTTTCAAAAGGCCACGGCGGTCGGACGTCATTACCGGGACGGGCGCGAGTCTGCCGCCGCGAGCTGTTCGTCGGAGGTGGTCGGCAACGGCGACGCACGGCTTCCGGAGGTGGTCGGCAACGGCGACGCACGGCTTCCGGAGGTGGTCAACGGCGCGAGCGACGACAGAATCCACGACGCCTTGAAGTGCACTTTGGCGAGCGCGGTGATGGCGCTGATGGAGAACAGGCTGTCTCGGCACGGCGCGGGGCACGCGACCGACGGCCACAGCGAGGGTAAGCGGGCCCTGGTCTTCTCGGCGATAAGCGAGGCTCTGCAGGTGTTCGCGGGTCACTGCGGCGTTTCGCTCGAGCAATCGGCCGAGCAGCTCCTGCAAGCTCTGCTGCTGCCGCGTAGGCGCAGCTCCCTGTGCCGATCGGCGATCGAGGAAGTGCTGAACGCGAGCGCGAACAAAGTCGAGGTGCTCAAGTCGACGCTGGTCGCGGACCTGTTGAAGGACGACGTAGTGCTCGATCGACTGTCCCAAGTGCTCGACGAGGAGCACGGCGACGACGTGGTGAGTGCCGCGTTCAGGTGCGTGTCGCGCAACGACTCCGAGCTGATCGCGCGAGTTCTGCAAAGGGTCCAGCGAGACGTCGCCGCCGTCGAGACGGAGAAGGAGGCCGCCGAGACGGTGCACAAGGCGATCGTCGAGGCCGTGCGCGAGCACAGCGAGGCGCGCCTGCAGAAGATCCTCCGCGACGAGGGCACCGCGGAGGTCGGGGAGCTGCTGCTCCAAGCCGCGGGGCTGGCGAGGGCGCTGGGGATGTCGAGCGTCGCGGGCAGCCTGCTGTCGCTCGCCAGCGACGAGAGCTCGCGGCAGGCGCTCGTCGGCGACAAGCTCGCGCTCGACATCCTGCGCCGACTGACGGTCATGCGGAAGCTGGCCGAGGAGCGGCCGCGGCTCGCCGACGCGCTCGGCGAGCTGGCGGCCGACTCGGACAAGGCGAAGCACGACCCCCGCCTGCGCACCCTCGTGCGCGAGAGCGCGGCGCTGATGGTCGTGCCGGAGGAGGAGCCGGCGCTCGAGTCGTCCGCCGAGGTGCCGGCCGCGCTCCTGTGCGCCGACAACGCCTTGGCCATGGAGGACTTGCTGACGCGGAAGGCGGGCGCGCGCGCCTCCGCCACCTTCATGATCGTCAAGCACGGCCTCCAAGCCGTCGTGCCGCGGGAGGCCGCGCGCTCCGTGCTCACGGGCCAGCTGCCGTACACGCTGCTCGACGAGGACGGCGTCCAGCACTTCGAGCCGCTCCACGTGTTCTCGGCGCTGCGTCTGAGCAAACCGGCCGCGCACCGCTTCTCCATGTACCGCTGTCCCATCGCCAAGCCGGAGGAGGACGCCGAGGACAGCTGCCTGCAGTCGCCGACCACGAGGACCAGCAGCTTCGACAGCACGACTCTCGTCGAGGACAAGTTGCCGGGCAGAGCTGGCAGCTGCGACGCCCTCGAGCTCGGGCTGCTCGACAGCCGCTCGCCGAGCCGGGAGAACACGCCGAGCTTTCGGCGGATTTCTAGTCTCTATAAGGATAACGAACCAGTAAGATTTTCCTGGACTCCGGTGCAACGTGCCCCCTCCCCCTCCCCCCACTCAAAACGGACATCGCACTCTCGAATCGCTTGGTTATTAAAGAACGATCCGTGAATTAGCCAAACAGTAGTTTCCCGAAATAACACTTGGTTCCGCTGCGTTCGCGTGCTCCGAAAAATCTTCGCGAGTGTAACGCGAGGGAAAGAAACGCGCTAGCGCGAGATCTTGGACTCGAAGTCTATTTTACTAATCCTATTTTCCCAAGTTTACTCGACGTTAACGATTTAGAATATTCCCGAGGCGCGTTTTAATTTTAGCGCATTGTTGTTCGCGGACAAAAGCGCGGCGCGGCCAGACGCGCGCGTCCAACCTCGTTCTCGCCGTTCTCTAATCGACTTTCTTCCAGAAATCCGAAAACTACGTGGTGGTGAAGGAGCACACGAGCGACGGCTTCTCCGTGGACGTCGGCGACTTCGTCGAGGCCGTGGAGTATGCAGCGGACAGCTCGAAGTAAGTTCATCGTTAGCGCGAGCGAAATGTCCATCGAGGGAAGGACAAACAAACGTTCAAGTTCGCTGGCTTCGTGCTATTTCCGAGCGAGAGCCTGCGCGAGAGCTGGTATTTTCAGTCGCCGCGTGGAATATATATCGCTGTCTCCGATAACAGATAGAACGTTACGCGGATGACTTCCGCTCATTTTTACCGAGTCGCGCGTACAGCTCGATTCTTTTGCTGCTTCTTCGCGCTTCGTCGTCCCCTGAATCATCCGACCGAATCATCCGACTTTCATCTTTTTGTCAGAGAAACCGTATTTTCGCTCGAGAGACGGCCTCTTCGAAAACAATCGAGAAGCAAGTCTTCTCGCGAGAGCCGAAAGTCGATTTTTGTTCGTGACGCGCGTTTGCGTGCAGTAGCGGGCATAGCCCGCTTAACCAGCTATTTTCGATTACTTCCGAGCTACAGTCTCGCGCACGAGAACATTCTGGAGTGGTTATTTTTCGATAATCGTTGCTCCACCGATGCTACGCGAATATCCGACTGTAAGCTTGACTTTCGTTCGAACGGAATCGAAAGGACGGAGATGCAAACGTGTGTCGAGCGATCGCGCGGCTCCGGCCACAGGCAGCGAAGCTCAGCGTGGATCTTCGCGCGGGCGAGCTTTTTGTTTTCGCGAGTACCAGAGCGACTCTCGAATGGGCAAAGAGCTCGGCTGGAAAGTTTTGGAAAACTCCGGGCGCTTCGTCCCAATTCACGCCTCTTTGCCGTCGCGTGTCGCGTGTCGCGTATCCCCGAGTTCTCTCGGCTTTCCAGTGTACGCGCGCTCTCGTGCATCTATTTCCGTCGTGCACGCGCGCACCGAGACCGAGCGGAGCGCAGCTCTCGCCTGCCGCTCGAAGCCGGGAGGAAGAGAAAAGCCCCCCTTGAAACGGAAAAGAACGGAAGAAACGAGGCGAGATACGAGGCGAGGGAAGCGCGTGCGATAATGGCGATGTGTGGTCGGAAGGGAGGCGAGGATCGACGCGAGCCTGGACGTGGGCGAGATCGGCAAGCGCCTGGACAACTCGGCGGCGCGGCACAAGCTGTCGGTGAGGCCGCGACGAAAATACGCCGACCCGCGGGCAGTTCTGATCTCGCAGGCCGCCTCTTCCAGGTGGGTCAAGCGGCTGCGATGCTTTTAGCGCTATCGTTCTCTCTCTCGGCGCTTCTTGCCACGCTTGCCGCTTGTCGCTTGCCGCTTGCCGTGTCGACGCGCGCGCTGGCTGCTTGTCTCGCGGATCGACGCCGACTTTGATAATTTAAAGCACGCACGCTTTGTCCTCAAAGTATTATCATATTTTAGCAGGCTCGGCTCGAAGCCAGCTGCTGGGGATTAGTCAGAGGCATATTTTCGCGCGCCAATGCGATGCATTATGGTCACGCGCATCCAAGCTGCTGGCTTTTTTGCTTTATTGGCTGCTTCGGCCACGCGGCGCCCGCTCGACCGTCCGGCCAGCAATTGTGCTCGTTTGTTTTTTGTTTTGGGATTTAGGGCGCTGGTGAGGAAAGCGGACGGCACGCAGGGATGGCTGCCCATGTCCATTCTGATGCAAACGGCGCTCAGCGAGGACTCGACGGCTCATCACAAGCCCGAGGATTCGCAGTGCAGACGAGAGTAAGTTTACCGCTTTGCGCGTAAACGCGCCCCGTTACATCCCATACGGAAATAGCGAGCCGCGCTCGATTCGATTCAACAACCTCCCGTCCCGAGTGGCTGTCGGCGCGAGCTCGTCGATGCTAAAAACCAAGCTTGTTCGGGCCATTATCCCTCGAAACCTATCCCAATTGTATCAATTGCATGGTTTTGGCATATTTATCAGGCTCTCGTGTTTCCAAATATCTGCTTTGCCCGCTGTGTTTTACAAACATCGGTTAAAATTGGCTTTCAATCCACTTCTTTCTCGCGCGATCTCGTCGAGTTTCCTCATGGCTGCACTTTCCGCGTGACTCATATATCCGCGCGCGTCAATTTTATCAGCGGCGAGAAAAAGAAAGCGCGGCGTAAATCCACTCGACTGCCATGCGGCGTTTCTCTACGCGAACGATTCACAAATAAATCGGCGAGTCACCGACGCCGCGCGACAATTTCACGAGTTGACGCGCCAAATGAACGTGGTTGCAGGGCAGTGATGAAAGAGCTGATCGAGACCGAGGAAGAATTCGGTCGCGACCTGCAGATGGTGGTGGAGAAGTATCTGAAACCGCTCGACAATCCAGACGTGCCGCGCGCCGTGCGTGACAACAAAGAGCTCATCTTCACGAATCTCAAGCAGATCGCCGACTTTCACAATACGTAAGTATGCGACGATTGCGAGCGAGCTTGCAAACGAATTCCGACACACGGGAAAACACAACAGGCATATACCAGACATCGTTGCACCCGACGTTTATTTATAAAACGGAACGCGCGATTATCCTTCAATTAAACGCGCGTTTTTCAACGGCTCGGTCATTCAATTAGAGCTAACGATCGGCCTGCGAGCAGCGAGCGGCTTTAATTGACATCGCGACATCTTTACAAGCGAAAGAACAAGCGTTTTGAAATCTCGCCGCGCCGAGCCTTGTGTTTCGCGCATTAGTAAATTTAGAAGCGCAACTACTCGCGAAAATACTTTCGCGTGCGGAGCCGAAGTAAAAGCTGTTTTATTTAAAGACTTTTTTTCGGGGGTGGGGGGGGGGAGCTTGGATGCGCGTTGTGCGACAAACACACACGTACACGCCACAATCGCAAACAATCCAGTGTAAACGTTTTTTCCGTAGCTTTTCAGTCACGAAACTGCGTAAGTCCAAAATATCAAAGAGAGAATTGTGAGCGTGATCATTTGTGGTGGTTTTTGTTGGTGACATCGTGTAACGACTAGCGTTGGTTTATTTTATTTATTTATATATTTTTTTTTTCGAGTAAATCAACTGGTGTAACTTTTGTGTCCATCCCACGAATCATCTAAAACGCCATGTACATCGTCAATAATCAAGTGGTCATCCATTCATCGTTATTTTAAAGAAATCAAGTATCTGTCAAATGACATCTGTGTGGGTTTCCGCTAAACAGCGTTTAAAAAGCGTCGATCACTCATTCATGACTAAAATATTAAAGAGTCACATCCGTAGTTGAATGTTTTTTTGGCTCCCTGTGAAAAGATTAAAGACAACGTAGATAAAGTGTAGTTAAATCCTAAATCAACGTTACCGGCACGCACATGACAACGATGCCAGGTTTTCGCCCGTTTTGTGTCGAGATTTTGTGGCAAATTAAACAAAATGTAACAGCGGTTTTAGCACGTAAGTGTGGAGTGACCTTGGCACGACAATAATTCCGGCCTTACTTAGATCGTTCGGCAGGGTCTTGATCGAGGGTGTCAAATACTATGCCAATGAGCCACGCATGTTGGGAAAAACTTTCCTTAGATTGGTGAGTTACCTCCTTATCCGTTAGACTCTGGCTTAATCGTTTTACGTTGAATCGCAATGTTTGACACATTTCAACAAAGTTTTACAAACACAGTTCGCTTTGAAGCTTGTTTGCAAACGGTTAATACGGTTTGTCCTTTGATCTACATTGTTTGCTCAATTTCCATCGATATACTCTCGAACGAGTAGTTTTTTTTTCTCAAAACAGTCGATTCAGCGTAAAATCTTGACCGACGCAATAAATAACAGGGTGAGCTTCGGATACTAAATCATTTGAAATATTTATTCTAGGCAAGAGAATTCGACAAACACGTGGTTTACTGCAGAGACGAGCCGGCAGCTCAAGATTTCCTTCAGGCAAACGACCAGGTTCGAGAATATTTCGAGGTAAGGAAGCTATTATCTCACTGGTCGCTCGACTTATCCCTTCTATTAATGTTTCCCCTCAAGATGAACTCGAGCGCATGTGGAATGTCTCTCAACGCTTGAGCGAGTGCGAAAGAGTGGTCGAGAATGGAGTCGGTATCATCTTCGCTGATCGTCACGTTCATGCTTACAATTATTGGATCGCCGGTGCTATTTAGTTTCTCGTCGGCTCTTGGACTCTTCGAGATCTCCTCTTCATTTTTATTTTCACCCAAATAATCTTCGTTTGTCCATAACTCTGATTCGCGCAGATCACGGAGGACGCATTGTTTACGTTGCTCGCGCCAATTTTTAAGTAGTACAAGCTCGTTTGAATCAGGCAGATGACATTTACGAAATGCGCTATGAAATATCCGCTCGATCATGAGAATTCTAGTCCTGTTCACTTTTGTTTCTCTCTCGGATCTGCGTTCCTCCGATTTTGACAATTTTTCGCTGTTGATCACGATAATGCTCGACATAATCAGTGCTAAAACCTGAAATCACGTTCAATTTTAGATAGACGTTAATCTGCATTTTATCGATTCTTTTTTTCTTACCAGCAGCGAAATTCGATTCGGAAAAACGAAACTGTTTGGAGAACCCATTGCTGCCAAGTAACAGCGCTTCATGGAAAAAAGGCAGTATTAGTGTACATAATACAGGTCTGATTGCGAGCTCATAAAGATGGTGCTTACGTTACGTCGATTATGCCAGAGCGTTAGCTAATCGCACGTTAAGAGTTTGTTTTTGCAATGAAAAATGTTCCAGACGGCTCTAAAAACTTGTCGGTTCGATTGCGTATTCAATTGTTTACGTTGGAGTCCCGTTTATATTACTTATTCATTTGTCTTGGATTACCGTATATTTCAAGATAATTGCGATGTTCAATGTGCTGAGAACTCATATATGTTGATTAAATACACATTGCAATAAACCCATATTTTGAAATACGTTGATTTCCACACTTCCAGCGGATAATACGGTCGATAAACAATGTCGCAAAGATTATATCTAATCGTACGTCGGTAACTTTAGCTTTGCAGAAGCCACGGTAAAGAAGATATCTATCTCTCGTACAAATTTGTTATTTATAGCTCATTGGAAGGAATCGTTTAACCGAAAGTTATTCCTCTACCAACCTAACCCACTGTCAAATGGTTTTCTGCTCTTGCTTCGGTGCCAAACAGATTGTACGCCTCAAAAGACGTGAAAAAATTATTGCATTTATTCACTAAAGCTTTCGCGTTTTTCCAACATAAGCCTAGAAGTCCGGTGGTGGAGCTCGCGTTTCGCTCCTCGAAAATGTCTGTTTCACTGAGTCACATGCCGAAAAAAGCCAAAAACTAAATGACGTTTAAAATTCTCGTTTCTCGCGTCGAGTCGGCAGTCGATGAAAGGAGTGAGACGCCGTGTCATTCGAGCAAAATGACATTCTTGCTCGGCCCGACTTTCGCGGGCCATGGGAAAAGCGCTCGACGAGGAGCGAATGTAACATTGCATAACGGCGGGAGGGCGCCTGCACGTACGCGTACGCGCTCACGGGCGACTGTCCAGTAACGAAAATAGCTTCGCTTATTTTAACATGGGAACGTTTTGCGACTTTGTTTCTTTTTTTTTTTATTTCAACGCCACGCTTGTAATCTTATTTTCTCGGGCGTTCACTCGTTTGTAGGCTAATTTACATGGGATACATTTTGCCAGTCTATTTCGAAGCGCTTGAATGGGCTTTCTTCGACGTTGCTTATTTTTCGTAGCGAAGTTACAATCACCGCGTGATACGGTTACGTTTGCGCGCGCGCTTGAGGCAGCTTGCACGCGGCAAATGTAGTTGTAGTGCAACGTCAGCTGATATCGCAAGTCCGTGGCACACTGAGCCCTCCAGAAATAAATCGGCGGGCACGCGTCATCGTCGTCAGAAGCGTAACGCGTCGCGTGCTCGACGGCGCGTCGTCGATCAATCCGAGGCGCGAGACAGCCCTAACGCTTCCCAAACGACGTAAACACGGCGCCCGGTGTGATGCGCTCAGGCGCGCGCGAGAAGTAGGTCTCGTTCTAAACTCAACTCGTCTCGCCGCTCCACCTCCAACGAGCGAGAGAAAGAAAAGCGACGGGTCGCCGAATCAAAAGGAATATCGCCGCGCGTTAACCCTGGCCGATATGTCGGTCGGGCTTCTTTTTTCCGTCGCGCTTTTTATACGTTCCGAACGCTCAAAGTCAGAGAGCGCGAAGCGGGGGTGGGAGAGAGCGAGAGAGATAGAGAGAGAGAGAGAGAGAGAGAGAGGGAGAGAGAAATGCTTAGCTCTAAACATCGACGTCGCGGAGGTAGGGATTTCGCTAACCACCGACTACCATCCCGAATGTCGAAATGAGAGAATGAAGACGGTCCAGTCTGGTTCTGTTGCGCCGAGCGCCGCCGACGCCGCCGCCGCCGCCGCCGTCGCCACTACCGTCGCCGCGCTGCTGTCTTCTTTTCGTTCGACAACAAGCTCTTGCGCTCCACTTCCGTCTCGCCCTAGGTGCGCGGCTGTGTGTTTGTGTCACGTGTGCTCTCCTTTTTCTTTTTTCTTTTCTCTAATTGCGACGACCAAGTGCGCCCTTAATTCGTAAGTGCTATATTTGCGGTGCGACGTCGATCGCTCCAAAAATACCAATACCATGACGAACTATTCGGCGCCGGACGGCTATTAATAGGCCTTTTTCATATTTCGTCTGTTTTGAAAGTTGGCCAGATATTAGCCGTTAGCTCATTGCAAAATCATTGGGCGGCGAGCGCTTGTTTTATTTATTTTCTTTTTATTCGCGGGCTATTGATCGCTGGTTCTGGTTTGTTTTGCCCGAAAAAGGAGCTGAGCCAGAAACTCGGCGACGACAAGAGTCTCTCGGAGCACCTGAAGCTACCGATCCAGCGCATCAACGACTATCAACTTTTGCTCAAGGTAAGCAGCCGTTCTCTCGTCGATATAAGGCGCCGATATTGTAGCCTTGGATCATGTCCAATACCGTGGCCGTAGATCGTGTTACATCCCCCTCGCGAGGCCGCGCGATACGCATGGTCAACTATTTAGCTGCGATCTCTTCCTTGCCTTACACCTCATCGCGATTGTCGCGTACCACCCGACGTATCTTCCTGCTTGCTCTCCGTCCGATCCAACTCGTCTCGTCCCTTTAGAGCGGATCAACGGATTTTTATATAATTTCCAAGATAGATCGTCACATTTGTCATGTTTTCATAGCCTATTCACTTCCGCGCGAATATATTTATCGCCCCATCGCTTTCTGCACCGGTTATTTTCGACGCTTTGCGCTGTTGCGCGCTTTTATTTAAAAATAGCTCTTTACGTTCGGAGTGATTTGATTTTGTGAAAAAAAAAAAAAAATCTTACGAGACAAGCACGGCGTGTTTCATTGATTTGCGAACGCGCACGTGGGAAATGAAGACTTACTTTCTTAACGATTCTTTTTTATATCACTCCCGATGATTTTTATTTAATGTCAAATTTATATAGTTTATCGCATTAAACGTTGCGGATGTTTGTATATCCGATGGAACTCCGCCAGAGTCGAGATGGAAAAATCTCCTTCAGCAATATTTTCATATTTACCGTCAACAGGACGAAAATAGACCGGTATTTTACAGCTAGACTTTATAAATAAGCTGTTCCTTTATTATTATCTAATTTCGTAGCAGGCAAATTATTTCAAATTAATGCCACCAACAAAGTATTTTAGAATGTACGAATACCTTGTCACACGAACGTTTTAATCGATATCAATATCTTCAAAACATACATTATCGAATGAAACAAAATCGTAGGAGTTGGTAAAGTATTCGACCCGGTTGGGCGAGGATAGCGAAGATCTCCAAAAGGCTCTAGAGTTGATGCTTGGTATCCCACACCAAGCAAGTGATAATAAATTCACCAGTAATATCGAAGGTTTCAAAGGCAACATCCACAAACTTGGTAGATTACTCACGCACGTGAGTATCGATTTTCAGATTTTCAAACTGGTGATTTCCAACTAATGAAAAGAGTCATCGAGAGCATTTTTTTCGGCCGATTCCTAGGAATGGTTCACCGTGACCGATAAAGAAGGCAAGAGCAAGGAACGTTACCTCTTCCTCTTCAAGGCGCGCATTTTAGTCTGCAAGGTCAGACGCATCTCGGAAGACAGATCTGTGTTTATCCTCAAGGACATCATCCGAGTAAGTCAACTCAACTTAATTTCACGCTCGATTATACGCCAGAAGAAACATCGACTTGGAGTCGGTTAAGTCGTTTGCCCATCTCGCCAGTTACCAGAAGTCGAGCTAAAGGACTACCCCGACGACACTCGTAAATTCGAGCTTCATCCGAAGGAATCGCCGGGGCCAGGTCATCCGATAAGCTTCACCGCGCACAAGGATCCAGTAAAGGAGACTTGGCTGAAGGAAATCCGTCTTCACGCAAGCGATGTCGTAGCTCTTGCGGAACACGCGGCCGACGATTTGCAACTCACCGAGGACAAGGTATCATCACCCGCGGAGGCGCTACCACCAGCTGGAGATATGTCACGCCGATATTCGTCGAGTCGCTTCAGCGCCTCGTCCAACGTCATCGAAGGTTCGTACGCGAGTGAAACTTTGCTTAATCGACGCACTTCGTTTGTTTTATCAGGCGACTTTTTTTTTTGGACGGTCGCCAACTTTACTATTGCATCAGAATAATAAGCTGTTACAATATTACGAGTTCATATTCCTTGTGGTTGAGTAACGATCAAACAATAGTTAAACGTTGCTATATTTTTGCAGAGTCTTCGTTCACGAGCATGTCGAGCAGCCGAATGTCGACGGAAGTTTCGTCTTCCTATGCGGCAAGCTCAACAACAAACATTCAACAAAGTGGTGGTTCGGTTATCGAAACCTCGAGCTCGTATCAGCAGACTGCAGTGGCTGGCGGTAATACAACTGCTAGGCTCGGTTTAACAACAAATGCAGCTGGTAAACCTGAATTCGAGAAGACGATCGAAGGATGTCAAGTTGAACGTAAGTTTACGACTATAATTCGATGATTTATTTGGTTTTTGCTGTTAAATAAATTTAAGGAACCCCCGTTTCGAAACGGTACCTGGTTAATTCATCAACGAAAATTTCACGTTTGTCTCATTCAATAAAAGCAATAAAGTAGTTGATGATGAACGATGAATAATAATGAATTGGTGTTCAGACTGTAAAAATTACATTTCTCCTTGTTCTAGAATCTCGAGCAAAATTGGCTATGTTACACGTCATAGGTAAAGTCAACTCGATAGCGTGGTGTATATATTTCATCGTTTATTTAACTAAATTTTTTTTCTTCTACTTATATTTTTCAAACTAGGCATCGTTTTATTTTCATTTTCGGCTGTTTTTTTTTCTCTATCTCTTTTTCTAATTCACTTTTTTTTACTTTAGTGGCTTCATTGTTTACAAAAAAAAAATGATCGATTGAACGCTTATACACACAACTGTGCTTCAGTGTTCACCAATTTAAGACGCTTACTTTTGAATGCTAATTTTTGAAAAAGATTATTTTATTTTCCTATGTAACAAGTTTCAGTAATGTATCTAAATTCTACACTCACACAACCACCCACATCTATTCAAATTCACACTCACATTGAATGCTCCATAAATTGACGCATATCTTTTTGTATTGTATTTATGTGACTAGTATTAAGATATATACTATAAAGGAGCTGAAAGACTAAAATATATGTATATATTATTTTTATTGATGTACGCTAAAATCGTTTGTAGCAGAATAAATTAATCATACTTTCTAGGTATATATCATGCTATCCTGACGAGCAGTATCAATGTTTAATACTTCTGAGAGCTCCCATAGCTTTCATTACCTCTCTTTTCGAAGCACAAAAAAATTCATGACTTTCAGAAGAATTAAATATAATGTGATTCATACTTCATGTCATCTTCGCTTATATTATTTTTTAACATAAGCTTTGTCTATAATTTGATCAAGCCACTCGTTATAAATACCCATACATTCACTTTCCGAATGATGATTGACAGCTGGAGAGTGCGCAACATTCGAGTGTACGATGAAATCATCTGACATTTTACCCAAGATGGTTTGGCTGAAAGATAACAAACCCATGGACGACAAACTGGCTGATCGCGTCAAGACAACTATCGACGGTACCAATTACAAATTGCAAATCGAGAACGTTTTGGAATCCGATTCTGGCATCTACACTGCACGCGCGAGTAACGGCGATGCCCAAGCTACCTGCACTGCACAACTTGTTGTCCAAGAGCGTAAGCTTTTACTTGTAGATATCAAATAAGTAGCGTCTGTAATGTGTGTTTTTTCTCTATACTTCATAGTAACTGTTGAAGAAAAGAAAGTCAGAGCAGAGGCCAATTCGCCAATCTTCCTAGTCCGTTTAAAAGACACGGAACTTCTAGAAAACACCTACCTACGCTTCATGATCAAAGTTAAAGGCGATCCGAACCCTGATCTCAAATTGTGAGTTCCGCAATATCATAACCATTACTTCTCCTTTTTCTTGGATTCGATTCAACTTCCAAAAAATTCTAGAAATAGGAACCTCTCTCTGTTCGATAAAAATTTGTTTTGACAAAATTTCAAGTCTTATTTTCGGATAGTTGCCCATTAGTCAGACCGCTAATTGCATTCAATTAATCATAAAACGTGCTATTTGCAGCTTCAAAGACGATGTCCTCATCGACTCGAAGAACGAGCGCATCAAGATCATCAAGGATAAGGCGGACAAGGGTTTCTACGAGATCGTCATTCCGGACGTGCAGAACCAAGACGCCGGCAAGTACAGCTGCACGGCACAAAATCGCTTTGGCGAGACGAGTTGCGAAGCCACGGTTACCGTGACCGACGAGAAACTCATCTTCACTGGCCTACCGGAGGGTCTGCTTGAGCCTGGCACTGAGCCGAAGTTCATGTGGACACGCGACGGCGTCCCGTTCGATCCCGAGGAACGTTTCAAAGTTCTGTTCAAGGACAGCGAAGACACACTTGCCCTTGTATTCCAGCACGTTAAACCCGAAGATGCTGGATTGTACACTTGCGTGGCTCAGACGAGCACTGGTAACATTAGTTGCAGCGCTGAACTCACCGTACAGGGTACCGTTAATCAGTTGATGAAAGAACCACAGAAGCCTGCACTGCAATCTGAAGCTAAGACTTCAGAAGTTAGCGCTGGCGGTTCAGCTATGCTCGATCTCCAGGTTAAAGGATTCCCGAAGCCAAATATCACATGGACCAAAGATGGTCAGGAGATTATCGCCGGTGGCCGAATAAAGTACCTTTGGGAGGACGAAGAATCCTTGTCTCTTGTCATTAAGAACGTGACGATCGAGGATGCTGGTATATACAAGATACGCGCGAGAAACGAACTCGGTGAAGATAACACTCAAATCGAGCTTATAGTTAAATCCGCACCAAAAATTACCAAACGTATGAGTAACGTTTCTGTCAAGCACGAGGAGACCATCAAGATGTCTGTACAGATTCAAGCCTCACCCGGGCCAGAAGTCAAATGGTACAAAGATAACAAGCTCATTGAGGAATCCGACAGAATTGCGGTCTCCAAGGAAGCTGACAATATGTATTCGATCACAGTCAAAGATGCGAGACATGAAGATGCAGGTTCATACTCAGTGGTGGCTAAGAATGAGGTCAATGAGACATCGCAATTCTGGGATTTGTCCGTCAAATTTCCACCGAAAATTACCAAGAAACTTGGCGACTCTAAACTAATTGAAGAAGGTGACAACTTAACATTGTTCATCGAAGCTGAATCGAACTTACCGCCTACAGTTACATGGATGAAAGACGAGGAGGTGATCAAAATCAGTGATAAAATCAAAATTGAGGAAGATGGTAACAAGTATACTTTGCAAGTCTCTAATCTCGTTGACACTGACACTGCAAACTACAAAGTTATAATTGAAAATCAAGATGGAAAACGTTCTGATCAGTGTAAAATTCAGGTAAACTTATTAATTGTTCTTTTCGAATTGGATATTTTTAACTGACCAAGATTTTGGTTCGTAGGTGCGCTCTGCTCCATTATTCAGGAAGGGGCTTGAAGAAACAGTCACCAAAGAGGGTGATAAAGATATTGTGCTATCTGTAGAAATTGAGAGCTTTTCCAAACCAGAGGTGGAATGGTATTTCAAAGGTTCTCAGATCACCGAAGCCAAAAAAGAATTTACCATGAGCGAAGAAGGTAATACGTATAAGCTTATCATCAAATCAGCGAAAACGGAAGTAGCTGGAATTTACACATGTAAAGCCAAAAATGAGGTTGGCACTAGCAAATCTGCTGCTCCTCTGGTAGTCCATTTCAAACCTAAACTTGTGAAGAAGTTAGCTGATCAGAAAGTTAAAGAAGGCGACACTCTACAACTCTCAGTACAAGTATCTTCTGTGCCGGATCCTGTCATTAAATGGTTCAAAGACGGACAAGAAGTTTCTGCTGATGCAAGAATTAAAATCACGAGAGATAGTCAAAGATTGGAAAATTACGATCTGACGGTGACTTTATTAAAGGGTAGCGATGGCGGTGTGTATGAGATGCGAGCGACTAACGATCTTGGATTTGTCAGCAGTAAGAGCAAGATTATTGTTCTTAGTAAGTACTTTTTATCATTGTTTTTATTATAATGATTTCAATATAAAAGGACCCCAGATTTATCGACTAGCAGAGTTAAATTATTCAGTGAGTATTTTCGAGTTGAACCCTTTGTCTTCATGTCAAGTCTTAACAAATATTTAAATGTATCCTTCCATATCTTTTTCGACCTTCCAATATCAATGACTAATTTTAATAGAATAGTGAATAATTTTATAACGTAATTATTGTGCTTAGCCAAATCTGAAGAAATGGTAGAAGACAAGGAACAAGTTGCTAAAGTTGAAGAGATAAAAGAGCAGACACAAAAAGCTGAAGAAGCTGAACCCGAAGGTTTGCATTCTTATATTTTCATACTCCACTGACACACTGTAAATACGCCTCGTAATAATTTTTTCGAATAATTTTTTTCAAAGCTCATTAACTTGAGAACCTCGAAGAATAAAAAAATTATAGCTTTGCATGATAAATTTAAAACTTACGGAACAAGTCGTATATATGCACAGGTATTAAGAATTGAGATACTTCGATTTGAAGTTGTGTCTAAGCGCTTTTTTTGAATTAATGCCTAAAGTTACCAATATGTCGTAAAATAAACGATTTCTCTAATGGAATTCTCAACGGAATATTCACATTGATAAACGTAACTAAACCATATAAAATTCATGTAGACTCGTGCAATTAAGTTCCCTATAATTTCCTTGCGCAAAAAACGAATACTATATCGGAATACTAAGTTGTAAGCTTAGCTTCTATCTCCCATTTAGCTTTAAAGCTTTATAGATGTAGTTGTAGAAAACGAAAAAATCTGTGATGCACATAGGTCGTGTCAAAGTGGAGAAACAGAAAGTCGAAGTTGTTAAAGGTCCGCATGGAGAAACTATCACGATTTCTGTGAAATCAACCACGGAGCATGAGTCCACGTTATCAGGTATCGTTGTACAAACACCGTACACTTACATAATGTTACTTACAACTTACAATTCAAAATAATTTCAAGAAGATAAAGCATTTTTCATCTGTTTATTGATTTTGTTAGTAATAAAATTACTTAATAAACTATGTATACAACATAATACTGAACAAGCATAAAAACGTTCCCAGATGCTATATTGCAAACAAAATCATGACTGCCATTTATGATGCTTATTAATTAAAATTATGATGTACGTCCTCAGTTTGGCAAAATTTAACAATAATGAAATATACCAACATTGCTATTAATCATAAGATTTAGTGAAGTTGTACACTATTTGAAAAAAAATGTAAATGTTAACGAAAATAATTCTAGAGTGTACAATCGAGCATAATTGTAAGCTTGACTAACACGTGCAACTGCTTCTATTAGCGACTACCGCCAACAACTTGCGCATGCTCTGCTACGCTTCAAATCTCACCGACAAATCGGTCGCTGACAATAGGACGAGCTTTCGCAGGTCCTGATGAGAGACACTCGATTAGCAAGATGACTTCAACGAAGGTGGAATGTCAAGAAATGACCAGCGAGATCAACGGTCCACAGGTGGAAGAAATTGCCTCTTACAGCTATACACTCCAAGAAGAAGAGAATTCGTTGCGAGGACAAAATGGAATAGTCGAGGAATATTATTCTGAGAGTGAGGACGGAAGAAATAATGGTAGAAGCGACATTCTGAAAGTGAACAGGGGCGTGTCAATCGTATCGGTATCGGACGATGATAATACGAGTGGTAAGGGTATCTCACGAGATGTGAGTTGCGACGATGTGCGCACTAATTTTGAATATTCGGAAGAGTATACCATTGTCAATGGTGGTACTGAAGAACGTCCGAGATATGTTATAGAGGAAAGTTCTACCAAGCGCGCACTTTACACGCAAACGATAATCGAAGAACAATCGATTGATGGATCTGCATCGGTCTCTAGACGCGAGTCGACTGCAAGTTCAGTAGGTAACGTTAAAAAAGAAAAAGCCGAAAAGCGAGAATCCATTACTTCGGACATAAAGTTCGTTAAAGAAATGTCCGAATGTTCGATCCAGCAAAATGCGAAACTGGAAGAAAGCGCATATAAACGGCAAACTTCTGAAAGACGACAAAGTATCTTAGCTCAGGAGAGTTTTGCCGAGAATCAAGAGTTATCATTTCCTGATAAGCAAAAGGCTAAATCTCTCTCGAGGCAAAGCTCACAATTTAAAAGACTTGATTCTACAGAAAGTCAAAAAGTACGTGAAAAAACTCTTTCGCGAAACAATTCAATGAGAGGCTCTATTGACGAAGGAAGATTATCCAGGCAGAATTCTAAGATTGAGAGACTTGAATCCGTAGAAAATCACAAAGTTGAAGAAAAAACGCTCACGCGACAGACATCCAAGAGAGGATCTATCGAGGAAGGTTTGTCTAGGCAGAGCTCTAGAACCGAGAAACTAAATTCTACTGAGAATCAAAAGCCTCGAGAAAAAACTCTATCGCGAGAAAATTCTATTAAAGGAACTAAATTGATTGATGAAGAGGAAGATGATGAAGATATGAAGAAATTATTCGACCGTATTAAACGACAACGATCAGTACTTGACGAAATTTTGGAGCAGAAAGAAAGACGAACATCTCTCGTTGAAGAGAAAGCAAAAGATGAAATTGACGGCTACAAATCAGCTCCAAAAATTATTAAACCATTGCACAGCAAAACCGTACAACAAGGTGAAACAATTAAGTTGGTTGTGCAAATAGAAGCAATACCTACTCCTGAAATTACGTGGTTAAAAAATAATCGATTCATCAGAGAATCTTCTCGAGTTTACTCCTCACAGGAAGATGATATTACTTATTCGCTTACGATTGATAATGCAAGACATCAAGACGCAGGTACTTACTCAGTGGTGGCCAAGAACAAGACAGACGAAATAACACAGTCTTGCGATGTGGAAGTTAAGTATCCACCAGTAATTATAAAGAAACTTGATGAATGCAAATTAATTGAAGAAGGCGATTATTTGAATTTATATGTCAGAGTTGAATCGGAAACTCCGGCTGAGGTTACTTGGATGAAAGATGAGGAGGTGGTAAAGTATCATGATAGGATTAAGATTGACGATATTGGTATGAAACACTCCTTGCAAATATCTAACGTTGTCGAGAATGATAGTGCTATTTACAAGATCATTATTGTAAATCAGGATGGAAAATGTTCGGATGAATGTACTGTTCAAGTGAAAAAAAAACTAGAACATAATGACTTAAGTAGTAGACGAAAATCATCTATTTCAAAGTCTGCGCCAAAGATCCTTAAGTCTTTGAGTGACGTTACTGTACAGCGCGGAGATACTATTAAAATGTTAGTACAAATTCAAGCAACACCCGCTCCAGAAATCAAATGGCTTAAAGATAATAAATCAGTTAGAGAATCTGACCGGGTATCTATATCTAAAGATACTGAAGATCACTATACGATCATTATCAAAGAAGCTAGACCTGAAGATTCAGCTACTTACTCTGTGATAGCTAAAAATGAAGTGGGTGAGACATCACGATCGTGCGATGTGTCGGTCAAATGTCCGCCAAGAATCATCAAGAAACTCGGCGAATATAGCGTCCAGGAAGAGGGTGACAGTTTGACGTTAAATATCGAAGTTGAGTCAGAACAAACAGTAAAGGTTATCTGGATGAAAGATAACGAGGTAATTAAAATAGACATGCGGGTCGAAATCGAGGTAGATGGTAACAAACATTCCTTGAAAATCGCAGATCTTGTTAAAACTGATACTGGTACTTACAATGTTGAAGTTAAAAATCAAGATGGAATAGCTGTAGACGATTGTAAGGTTCAGGTGATAAAGAAACCAATAAACGAAGGTCAATCCAAATCTACCCTAAAAATCAGTAATTCTCTCAGTGACGTGACTGTTCAACGAGGAGAATCCATAGAAATACCTGTACAAATTGAAGGATCACCTGTTGCTGAAGTCAAATGGTACAAAGACGATAAACCTATAAGAGAATCCGATCGAGTATCGATTTCCAAAGATACTGACAATACCTACTCGATTATCATCAAAGACGTGAAATCCGAGGATACAGCTAGATATACAGTGGTAGCTAAAAACGAAGTCAATGAGGCTTCTCAGTCTTGCGATGTAACCGTTAAATGTCCACCAATAATAATTAAAAAACTTGGCGAGTCAAAGGTTCTGGATGAGGATGACACCTTGACGTTGTACGTAGAGGCTGTATCAGAATCTCCACTAACGGCCACCTGGATGAAGGATGAGGAGACAATTAAAATTGACAAGCGAATTGAAATCGAGATTAATGGTATTATGCATTCTTTGCAAATCTCAGGCCTTGTTAAAACTGACACGGCTATTTATAGTGTTGAACTTGAAAATGAGGACGGTAAATGCTCGGATAAATGTGCTGTCAAAGTATTAAAGAAAGAAAAAAGTGAAGATAAGGAACTTAAAAGAAAGTTATCTCTTTCTAAATCTGCACCAAAGATTAATAAAGGTATTAGCAATATATCTATACAGCAAGGAGAGATAATCAAAATACCTGTAGAAATCCAAGCAACACCTGCTCCAGAAGTTCAGTGGCTCAAGAATAATGTACCTCTAAAAGAATCTGATCGAATCTTAATCTCAAAAGACGTTGATAATATATACTCGATCACGATCGAAGATACACAACTTGAAGATGCAGGTACATATACGGTAACAGCAAAGAATGACATCGGCCAGACTTCGCAATCGGCAGATTTGACAGTAAAATGTCCTCCTAAGATTACGAAAAAACTTGGAGAACATAGATTAATAGCTGAAAATGATAGTTTAACATTATATATTGAAGCTGAGTCCCATTATCCATTAACAGTCAACTGGATAAAGGATGAGGAAATACTAAAGACTGATAAGAGAACTAAGATCGAGGCTGATGGTAATAAATATTCTTTACAAATTAGGAAACTTGTTATGGCTGATACAGCTACTTACAAAGTCACAATTGCAAATCAAGATGGAAAATGTTCTGATGAATGTAGAGTTCAGATAGCTAAAAAGCAATCAAGTGAAGATAAACCTGCTAGGCGGAAAACGTCAGTTGTTAAAATCGCACCCAAAATCATTCAAGATATGATGTGTGGTATTTCCGTACTTTCAGGAGAGATGATTAAAATGTCTGTACAAATTCAAGGAACACCAGAACCAGAAGTAATGTGGTTGAAGGACAACAAGCCTATCAAAGAATCTGATGGAATTGCCTTTATGAAGGATGCTGATTTAATATATTCAATCACGGTCAAAGATGCAAGTCTCGAAGATGCAGGCACTTATTCAGTAGTAGTTAAAAACGAAGTTGACCAGATAATACAATCTGCGAATGTTTGCGTGAGATATCCACCAAAAATTACTAAAAAACTTGGTGAACCAAGATTAATTGAGGAAGGTGACTGTTTAGTATTATATATTGAAGCTGAATCGCACTATCCACTCATGGTTTCCTGGACGAAGAACGATGAAGTTATCAAAATCAGTGATAGGGTTATAACAGAAAATGATGGTAATAAATATTCCTTACAAATATCTGATCTTAAAGAGAATGATTCGGCTTCTTACAAAGTTCAAATAGAAAATCAGGATGGCAAATGTTCTGATGAATGTGGAGTTAAAGTAATCAAAAAGCAAGTAAGCGAAGATAAACTAGTGAGGCGAAGATCGTCTGTATCCAAAACAGCGCCGAAAATTACTAAAAGTATGGGTGATGTTTCTGTACTTCCGGGAGAGGTAATCAATATGTCTGTACAAATTCAAGGATCACCAGCTCTAGAAGTTATATGGTTTAAAGACAATCAACCTGTTAAAGAATCATATAAAATAATTTGTACGAAAGGTGATGACAATATGTACTTGATTACAATCAAAGATGCAAGCCTAGAGGACGCGGGTACGTACTCAGTAGTGGCTAAGAATGAAGTAGGTCAAGTAGCGCAATCGGTAGATGTATTTGTCAGATATCCGCCAAGAATCACTAAAGGATTAGGTGGGCCCAAATTGATCGAAGAGGGTGATAGTTTAGTACTTTATATTGAAGTTGAGGCTTACTCTCCATTGGCAGTTACTTGGATGAGAGAAGATGAAATAATCCAGGCCGACAACAGAACTAAAACAGAAGCAGATGGTAATAAATATTCATTACAGATATCTAAACTTCTCAAGAATGATTCTGCTTCTTATAAAGTTAAAATTGAAAATCAAGATGGAAAATATTCCGACGAATGCCGAGTTGAAGTTCTGGCGAAGCAAGTAAGCGAAGATAAAAGTCAAAGGCGAAAATCGTCGATTTCAAAGATCGCACCAAAGATTACTAAAGATCTAAGTGACGTTTCTGTACTTCCCGGAAAAACGGTAATATTGTCAGTTCAAATTCACGGAATACCCGCTCCAGAAGTAATGTGGTTCAAAGACAACCAGCCTGTTAAAGAATCCGGTAGAATCACTTATAATAAGGATGACGCTAATACATACTCAATTTCAATCAAAGATGGTTGCCTTGAAGATGCTGGTACGTATACAGTAGTGGCTAAAAATGAAATCGGTCAGGTAGCGCAATCTGCTGGTGTCTCCGTCAGGTATCCACCAAGAATCATCAGAAAACTCGGCGATTCAAGAGTAATCGAAGAAGGTGATATTTTGACATTATCTATTGAAGCTGAATCATACTATTCTCTGACGGTTATCTGGATGAAAGATGGGGAGATAATTCACCCAAATGATAGAATTAAAATTGAAGCAGACGGTGATAAATATTCTTTAAAAATATTTAATCTTATCAAGAATGACTCTGCTTCTTACACAGTAGAAATTGCAAATCAAGACGGTAAATGTTCTGATGAATGTGTTATTCATGTAATAAAAAATCAACCAAGTGAAGATATTGATGTTAGACGAAAATCGTCTATTTCACAGGCTGGACCAAAAATCATTAAAAATATGAGTGATATTTCCATTCCTCGTAGAGCAACGATTAAATTATCTGTGCAAGTTCAAGCATCACCAACTTCTGAAGTAATGTGGTTTAAAGATAACAAACCTATCAAAGAGTCCAGTAGAATTATTTGTTTAAAGGATGATGATAATATGTACTCGATTGTAGTCAACGATGCTAAAATGGAAGACGAAGGTACATATTCAGTGGTAGTTAAGAATGAAGTTGCTGAGGTATCGCAGTCTGCAGAAGTCACAGTGAGATATCCGCCAAGAATTACGAAGAAACTTGGCGAGTATCATTCGATAGAGGAGCGTGAACAGTTAATATTGTACATTGAGGTTGAATCTTATTCTCCATTGACAGTCACTTGGATGAAGGATGGAAAAACTTTAAACGTAGATGAAAGAATCAAGATTGAAAAAGATGGTAATAGATATTCTTTGCAAATTTCTAAAATGATGAAGGATGACGCGGCTACTTATCAAGTTGAAATAAAAAATCGCGATGGAAGCGATTCTGATAAGTGCATAGTTGAGGTAACGAAGAAGCATGACTTACAAAAATTAATGAAAAATCAAGAAAATGTAGACAGTATAAAATATCAAACGTCGACACACAACGAGAAATCAGATAAACAAGAGATCGAAAATGGAGGTAATCATTTACACACAATATCCATTAATTTACACTCTATTTTATTATCTTTACAAGAGTTCGTTCATTGAAACATCAAAAAACAAATGTACATTTTCAATAGCACATTGTTTTATCACTCTCGTCACTTTTATGTGTATGTGTTGCTAGTAATTTACTGTTGTGTATCACGCATTTGTGTTATAATTGCACCTTCACCGCATTTGTCATAAACAAATGTTTACATGCATGCGCTTTGCCAGCACGAAAACACTAGAGTCAGTACGTCCTCTACGAGGTGCGTCATATTTCAGATGAGTATATCCTACAAACGTATGTATGTTCGAAATATTTTATAGAGAATTTTGCCGCTTAGTCTTCTTTTCTGCAGTATTATATTTATTTTTAAGATATGTATTCTATAATCTGATATTAATTTTTTGTTTTAATGCAGCATCTCCTGAAATAATCAGCTCAACGCTCGAGGATCGCGACATCTTCGCAACACAAAGTACATCATTCGAAGTGAAAGCAACTGGTTTACCACGACCAGAAGCTAAATGGTTCAAAGATGGTGAACCACTAAAAACGTCCAAACGCATTCAGTATGCAAATGTCAGTGAAACCTTCACACTTAATGTCACGAAAGCTCTTGAAGAAGATTCTGGCCTATACACCGTCGTATTTACGAATAAGTTGGGTGAAAAATCGGTTGAAGGTTTCTTGACCGTCGAACCCGTTGATGAATTACGTAGACCTAAACTTAACGAACCACTTACCGATGCCGATGTAGATGAAGGTAAAACTGGTACTTTCAAGGCTGTTATTACTGGTGATCCAATTCCAGAAGCTATTTGGTAAGCAAATTTCACTTAAAAGCTTGACATCTGTACTCGAAATATATGAACTTTATGAAAAAATAATGTGAAAATAAAATTTACAGGTCATTAAATGGTGAAATAATTGACCTTGATGATGGAAGACACACGGCAAAAGTTACTCATAAGGTTATTGAAGATTCTCTGAAACAATGCACTTATACCCTTGAGATTACTCAAACTAATCCTGGAGATCGTGGTAATTACATGCTGCAAGTGATGAATGAATACGGCGAATGTTCAACAAATGTAAGAATATTTTTAAATATTAAAATAAATTTTTGTTAATTTTACACGCACCTTACTTTTCATTTTACATTAAAGGCCGATTTGGAATTGCGCATTATCCCAATCATCGAGGAATTCAAGAATCTAATGGCACCAGTTGGCGAGAATGTCACTTGGGAAGCTACAATCAAAGCAAATCCCAGACCTACTATCAAATGGTATTGTGATGGTCGCGATGTTACCTTAGATGAGCGTTTCACTACGGAGGATGAGTATAAAAAGAAGACGTATAAACTCAAAATCAAAGGTGTTGAGATTCCCGACGCTGGGTGTTATAAAATCGTTGCGACTAACGATATGGGAGAGGCATCTGAGGAAGCTTTGTTAAAGCCTTTCAGTGAGTATAGTAAATTCTTTCAATTTCATTTTGTAATATGTAACTAATACATTTTTGCTTTCGTCGATTTAGCTGAGCCGCCAGTCTTCACAAAGGAACTACCAAATTATGAGTCCGTGCGCGATCAAAACAACTACGAAGGCGAAGTGCGTGTAACAGGATATCCTCGTCCCACGATCACCTGGATGAAGAACGGAATAGAAATCTTTGACGACATGAGGAATACGATTCAAGTAACCGTTGACGGACCAGAAACTATTAGCAAGTACACCATCGAACGTTTCTGTGATAAGGATGCTGGAAATTATTCTTGTCAAGCGACCAATATGGCTGGTACGATTCACTGTGTATCTGAATTATCATTGACGAGGTTTCCGCCCAAATTCTTCACAACACTACCTCCGTCACTGGATCTTGACCAAGGCGAGCCTCTCGAGTTGTTCGCTAAATGCGATGGCAGTCCTATACCTAAAGTTTCATGGTACAAGGATGGTGAACTTATTAAGCCAGATGATCATTTGAAGATTGAAACTTTACCAGATGGTACTATGAGGTTATTCATTGACCGTGTAAAACCGACAGATTCCGGAGCATACAAGGTTGTGGCGTCTAATACTGGTGGTGATAACCCGTCTCAATGTGCTGTTGCAGTTAGACGTGAGTTCTGTTTTAATATTAAAAAGGCAATGTAGTAAGAATATCTTATAAATCGTGAAAATGATATTTCAGCTGAAGCAAAGGAACCATACTTTTCCAAGTCTCTCGATGACGTAAAAGCCAAAGTCGGTGATCTACTGAAATTAGAAGCTCGAGTAGTAGCTTTTCCCAATCCAACAGTTCAGTGGCTCAAAGACGGCAGACCGCTTTATCCATCAAAGGATAATTACTTCATTAACGAGCCCAATGGTCTCATCGGTTTGACTATTGAGAAATTAAAACTAGAAGACGCTGGTACTTACTCACTTGTCGTTTCCAACGACATAGGCGAGATTACTGGTATATCTGAAGTTATAGTCGAAGAAATCGAAAAACCACCTACTTTCGTCGGCACGCTTCATCCCATGAGCGTTGTCGAAGGATTTCCAGCAAAGATGGAGGTTAAGGCTATTGGAAAGCCAGCGCCTTTATTAAAATGGACTCACAATGGAGTAGAGGTTAATTAATAATGGGTCTTATTATTTTTTAATTATAGTAAATTTGTTCAAAACTAAACATGTTTATTTTTCTTAGATTATTCCAGATGGTCAGCACATAAAAATCGTAGACCAACCTGACGGTAGTCAAGCTCTGGTAATCGACAAAGTCGGACCAGCTGATGCAGGAGAATACGAAGTGATAGCTAGCAGTGATCAAGGTGAACAATCGTGTAAAGCACCACTTGAACTCATCGGTAAGACCCGTGCTAATGAGCCAGAGGAAGGTCCCAAACTTCTCTCGCCATTCCATCCCATTAGCGTTGAAGAAGGAGAACCTCTCATCCTCGAAGCCCTATTCACTGGCAACCCTCTGCCTGATATTACGTGGACGAAAGATAACAAGCCATTGGAATTGTCCAATCGTGTCCTTGCAAGTTGCGATGGTCGTAAGGTCAAACTTGAGATTAACCCGAGTATTAGCAAAGATACTGGACACTACGCTTGTGAATTACGTAATCCACATGGAGTCATTAAAGGTGGAGCTCCGGTCACAGTTCGGAAAGTCTTCCAAGCACCGTCGTTCATTCAACATTTCAGTGATTTGCAGCAGATGATTGGCCACAGCGCCAAGTTCCCTGCAAGAGTTAGTGGTATTCCACAACCAGAAATCACCTGGTACTTTGACGATCAACCGATTGTAGCTGACAATGATAAATACAAAATCAAGCGCGATGGAGAATCTGTATGTTTATATGTAAAAGATTGTTGTCTTGCCGATACTGGGCGGTATAAATGCCGTGCTTCTAATAGAGAAGGCAAAGCTGATTGCGAAGCTAATCTGTCTGTCGTTAAAGAACTGTAAGAATTATTAATTCTTTACAAAAAAAGAACCTGAAGAGTTTTACAAACATTTTATGGTAACGATTTGTTTAATTAGGGATAAGATACAAAAGGTAGAAGCACCGTCTTTCCTGAAGAGGGTTAATGATTGCGAAGTGTACAAGGGCATGACTGCTAAATTCACAGCTTGCGTTACTGGATTCCCCGAGCCTGAGTTTGAGTGGTATCGTGACAATACTAAACTCTGGCCTACTGATCGTATTCTTATTGAGAACGAAGGTTCTGGTCTGTTAAGATTGTCTATTTACCACGCTGATGAGGATGATGTTGGCAAATATGCTTTACGCATTTGGAATCCGCATGGTGAAGCTAAATCTACCGGTGACATGATCTTCGAAAGTAAGTTTACACTTAAAATGAATTAGTCAATTATCCACGAGGAAAATTACGATAACTTTATGTGTCCATTTACAGCCCTGGAACCAAAGAAGAAGCGTTTGGTCGATCAGTACGCCGAATTTGATAAATACCGTAAATCAGGTGTACCTTTACCTCTTGCCGATCGTCCAATCATCAGTCGCATGATGGATCGTCATCTCACACTTTCCTGGAAACCATCCATTCCAACGATCCCTCGTGTACCCGTCACCTACCAAGTTGAAATGTGTGAGCTACCCGATGGCGACTGGTTCAGCGCTCGCAGTGGGATTCGTGGCTGTGTCTGTGACATTCGTAATCTCATACCCTTCCGTGACTATCGTTTTCGTGTACGTGTTGAGAACAAATACGGAATCAGCGAACCTTCGGCATACGCTCAGACTTATAGATCGAAATTGGAACCTGATCCACCCAAGTTTTACCCATACTTACCTCCGGGTATTGACTTCAGACCTGAGACAAGCCCGTACTTTCCGAAGGATTTTGATATCGAAAGACCACCACACGATAATTATGCTCAGGCGCCGAGGTTCTTAAGACAAGAGCACGACACACAATATGGCGTCAAGAATCAAAACTCAAAACTCTTTTGGTTCGTCTATGGGTATCCCAAGCCAAAGATGACTTACTACTTCAATGGGCAATTGATTGAACCTGGCGGTCGTTACGATTATACCTATACGAGGAATGGACAAGCTACATTATTTATCAATAAAATGCTTGAGCGTGATGTTGGTGAATACGAAGCTGTCGCCACAAACGAACACGGCGTGGCAAGACAACGCGTGCAACTTGAAATCGCCGAATATCCGACATTCATCACTCGGCCTGACGAGACTCATACGATGATACGCAAATGTGCTAAATTCGAGTGTAGAGTTACCGGAGTACCATATCCAGAGCTCAAATGGTATAAAGATTGGAAACCTCTTGCACCTTCAACTCGTATCAAGGTAATTTCTCAATTAAAATTTCTTTCAAAATACAATAAAATGTTAACGATTGTAATTTTATTTCAATTGTAGATGCAATTCGTTGAGCCAGACATCTCAATTCTTATAATTGAAGATGTAATCTTGAAAGACGAAGGTCTTTACTCGCTATCCGCGCGTAATGTCGCAGGATCAGCCTCAAGCTCGGCTATGCTACATGTGGTCGAGTGCGAAGCTGACTGGCGCTACAAAAATTACACCATTAAAGCTGACGTGAAGCCAAAATCTAAACCCATGGCTGAGGATTACGATCTTGGCGATGAACTCGGACGTGGCACTCAGGGTATTACTTATCACGCGGCTGAGAGAAATACTGGTAGGAATTACGCTGCCAAGCAAATGTACGGTGGTTCCGAATACAGGAATTTAATGTACAACGAGCTTGATGCGATGAATAACTTGAACCATCGTAAGCTTATCAGATTGCACGATTCGTACGAGACGGACAGAACATTTACTCTCATCACCGAACTGTATCCTTTTAAATTTCAAAATAATATTTAACTTTAATTAGGCATCAAAATAAACGTGCTTCCATAACTCAAAAACTTAAATAGTGCTGGAGGTGGTGAACTTGTAGATAATCTTACAAGACATCCATTCTACACGGAGAGCGACATCGCTGGTTATATCAGGCAATTGCTTTTGGGTCTGAATTACATGCATGACAATGGTTGGGCTCACTGTGGTCTAACGGTATTACATGCTCATTCTTACAACTATTTATCAACTAAATGGACTGTTACACATTTTTCTACTATTTTCCTTTTATAGCTCAGTGACTTGTTAATTTCACATCCCAACGGCGACGACTTGAAGATTGCCGACTTCGGCTTAGCGCGTCGCATCATTCGTAACAAGCTCATGACCCTCACGTACGGTATGCCAGAATTCGTACCACCAGAAGTAACCAACGGCGAGGGTATCGACTATGGCATGGACATGTGGAGCACAGGTATTATCACTTACATCCTGCTATCTGGTATTTCTCCGTTCCGCGGGGTGAACGACCGTGAGACTCTCACCAAAATCAAGGAGGGCAAATGGAATTTCGACGAAGATCGTTGGAGTTACATTTCTGATGAAGCCAAGGACTTCATCAGAAACCTTCTATCGTATCAAACCGAGAGACGTATGGATGCTCAAACTGCACTTCGTCATCCTTGGCTGAATTTGTACGCGGATAAACCACCGAGTGATTTATACAAGATACCCTCAGAGTATCTCAAAAACTACTACGTCTACTACAGAGACTGGTACAAGAACGCATCGTGTCGTACGTGGTACCGTAAACGCAAATTAGAAAGCGCTTTCGAGCACCCTTCGAAGATGGTTTACCCACCAGGACACAGGTTTACGCCTGAGAGGAGTCCCGAGAGACAATACGTTATACCTCCACTCACGAAAAAAGCGCCACCACCACCGAAACCATGGGAGAGCCGCGTGCCCTCGAGGGAACCCATTGATACGGAAATAGGACTTATTAAGAACGAGAGCCAGTAAGTTTAAGATGAAAGGTTGTTCATTTCGACAACGCATGGTCGATAATTCATTAATTTTTCTGCTCAGTTATCAAAATGGTCCCGACACATATCTTCTGCAACTTCGAGATACCGATTTCCCAGTTCGGCTGCGTGAATACATGAAAGTAGCGTACAATCGTGGAACCGGCTTCCCGCGTCAATTCTCAGACGATGCTTACGATTGGAGGGTAAGTTGCGGTTCGTTCATAGTTGCATATACCTGAGTTATTTCGTAGCGTGGCATTGCGTACACCAGGATAAGTGATCATAATGTACGGAATATACAAGAGCAACTTGGGAAGTTCGTGCGCTGTCCTTCGCTTTCGTATCTATGACATCCGATGGTCATTAGGTTCTTTAGAACTCTAGTGCTTTGCGTACTTACTACGATAGCACTACGCCTGGTTTTCAACGCTTGTTTGAGAGTTCTAAAGCGTTGAACTACCCACGAGTGGTTTATGTATATAGTCCAGATGGCAAAAAAAACTTAGCTCGAATAAAATCATAAATTTTTTTTAGTACTTATAAATATACATGATCGTGGTCTCGTAGTTTAGCATTCAGGAGTTCGAGCAAGCCTACTTCTGTACATCGCAATCACTCATCCTAGTATACGCTATGCCACGTTACAAAACAACGCGAGTATGTTCTACTGTTAGCGAATCGTTAATTTATCAACTCTTGCGAAAAGAGCCACAATAATCTTGAAACACTGCGAGCAGACACCAGTTATTCGTGAACGGCGACGTTTCACGGATGTGATGGACGAGGAGATCGACGACGAGCGAAGAGCGCGCATCAATCAGTACGGTAACGTGGACACGGGAACCCTACGAAGATTGAAACACGAATTAGGCACGCGATTGGATACATATACAGAAATGGAAGCGATGATGGAGGCGAAGAAAGAGGGTCAAATGCCGTTCATGCGCGAGAAGCCACATCCGAAGGCAATCCAGGACGGCGAACCAGCACAAGTCAGTTGTCTGGCAGTCGGTGATCCCCAACCAATCGTCCAGTGGTTCAAGAACGACTGCGTTGTGCAGGAGAGCAATCGCGTCAAGATTGCGCAAGACGCCGACGGGCGCTCGATTCTGAGTATGAATCCAGCGCGGGAACACGACGCTGGCGTTTACAAAGTGGTAGCGCGCAATAAGAATGGCCAAACTGTAGCAAGGGCTCGACTGGTTTGCGCGACGATACCCTGCTCGCCTGACTCCCCCGAAATTACCGACGCGTCAGACTCCGAAATCCTTCTGCGTTGGAAGCAACCCCGCTACGACGGCAATTCGCCGGTGATCTGCTACAGTTTGCAGTACCGCCAAGGCGACGGTATCGAGTGGGTTGAGGTGGCCGGCAACATAGACCACGAGTTCTTCCTCGTGCACGATCTCAAGCCCAACACCAGCTACAACTTCAGACTAGCGGCGCGTAATCGCATCGGTTGGAGTGAGCACGGCGTGCCCACAAAATTGACCAAAACGAGAGCCAAACAAGAGGAAGTTCCCAAGGTGCAGATCACGCGAGCGATGAAACACTTGCAGCAGTTGACCGAATCGGGACGAGAGGTGCCGATTGAGGAACCAAGGCTAACCCTCGATTACTCGCGGGAATTGATGCCCATGGATTGGGATCGCGAGACTCGCATCTCCGAACGGTACAGTTTTGTATCGGAGTTGCACAAAGGACGCTTCTCGCTCGTGGCTAAGGGCATCGAAAAGTCCCAGGAACGCATCGTCGTGGCCAAGATTTTCGAAGTTAGACCCGACACGGAGCAAAAGGTGCCTAACACGTTATCGTAGAAAAAAACAAAAACAAAATTAAAAAACAAAATCTATTACAAAAATGACGCGACTTTACAGGTCGAAGAGGAGTTCGAGGCGCTCCGTTCGCTTTGCCACGAGCGCATCGCTCTGCTGGAGGCAGCCTTCTGGCCACGAGGCTCTCCAGTAGCAGCCCTCGTCCTTGAGAAACTACAAGGTGCTGACGTGCTGACCTACCTAGCCAGTCGTCACGAGTATACGGAACAGTGCGTCGCCAGCATCGTCAACCAGGTGCTTGACGCTCTGCAATACCTGCACTGGCGCGGCTACTGTCACCTTGACATCCAGCCGGACAACGTGGTGATGGCGTCGGTACGAGCGACTCAGATCAAACTCGTCGACTACGGCTCGACGCGTCGCGTGTCGCGGATCGGCACTCAGGTGCCGATGACCGGGCATCCTGAGTACGCCTCCCCCGAGGTGCTCAACTCGGAGCCTGCTTATCCGCAGTCGGACATCTGGCAGCTAGGTGTGCTCACGTACGTGTTGCTGTCGGGTGTCTCGCCGTTCAGAGGTGCCGACGTTAACGAGACTCGTCAGAACATCACGTTCGTTAGGTATCGTTTTGAGTATTTGTATAAGGAGCTTACTCAAGAGGCTACGCGATTTCTAATGCTGGTCTTCAAACGATCGCCTAGGTAATTATACATTTTTTATTTTCACTTTACACGGGAAAACTTTTTTCTGTTTGAGTAGACGCAAAATGTCGCTTATAACTGAGATTTTGTTTTCACGATTAGTTTACTTAAATTTACAATCAGTCGCAGTCGTCTCGATGATTTCTTATGTAGTTTCATTCTTAACAACTTGAAAAGTTGCTCGAGTCTTGTAGTTCATAGAGCCCACATCAATTTAGACAACTTACTGCAGTCTTATTGATAAGTTTAGCTGAAGCTGTGCATGAATAGGAATAACGGTTGATCATTTATTCGATAAATTTGCAGCAAACGACCTACGGCAGAAGAGTGCCTGGAGCACAGGTGGTTTTCGGCGAACGACTACATGCAAAAGAAGCGCGAGCGCTCGGTGTTTCTTGGCAATCGTCTAAAGGAATACAGCGAGGAGTACCATGAAGAGAAGCGCAAACAAGCGATCCAGGGCGATAAACTGAGCGAAGCTTTCGGTAACCAGCGACAACTCGCACGATCCACTAGTATACAGGACGAACTGCTCACAACATTCTGAAGAGCAAGATCAACCTCGAAAACAAAAATAATAAGCCCGCGTTTTTTTCTTATTCTATGGATACTCTATTGTATTTAATTATTTATTATTAAAACTCGCGATGACAAAGTATCTAGTCAGCGTTGCGCGTTGCCGAAAAAAACCAAAACAGGATTAAATGTATAAGTGCGACACAAAGCGTTACGTTGTCTCGTTGATAACTGGTTAATGTATCTTGTTATTTGTTACCATTTGTGATTCTTCTTTTTTGACGACTGTTGAATTTGAAGATTATATAAGAAGGTTCCGGCTGTTTATTTTTTTCTCCGATTATACGTTTTCTTTCTCCTTTGGATTTAGATTTGATGCCCTGAAAATCGGCCACGATGTATTCTTATTTTTAGAAAGAAGTGCGTAATCTTTTATGTTCTTTACTATTATTTGGTCAGCAGAAGATGTATTAATAAAATAAAATGATAAGTCTGGTATTTATTTTTTCTCTCTATAGTTACCTCATATTATGAAAAATAATTGTTATGTATTTTGATTTGTAAGATGAATAAGTTCACTTGATTTGTCATTATTAAATAATTGTATTTATTTACAAATCAATAATTTCTTAATCACAATTCTTAATTTTACGTTAAGGAAAAGCTTGTGCTTTAATGGCTTGCAAGCACATAAAAATAAAAAGATACATTCAGAGCAGTACACTAACAAGGAACAAATAAAGAACATGATTTAATTAAGTTAATTAGAAAGACTGTAGGTACAATCTACTTTTTCATAAATTAGAAGCGCAAATCAAAATGTTTTTTTCTCAATGTGTACACATATCTGTCGGAAAAGTTCTCTGCATCACTATGCAGCTACTCAAAAATTTTAATTTTAGGAATTCAGTTTTTTGGCATTGCAGTAATCTTACTTTCAATCATCTTTTTGCATACTGCAGTATATATTCTTTTACTTTAATATAAAATAATTCTTTATCCTTGGAGAACATATCAGCTGCTTCTTTATTTAGAGGATCATCAAAATTTAATAAGTCCTGTAATCATATCTTAAAGCATTAAATGGAATTAATTGGACATATGAAAATATTTAATACTTACACTAAAGAGAGAACATAGACCCCAAACAATATCTTTCAGTTTACGTGTAGGTGCCCATCCCATTCCATCAATACTACTTTGTCTCAGAATTGATAAACAAACTTGTCCATCTTCATTTATATTAGGATGCCATAGTTTTGTCAAACATTTGACTGTAGGTGGCTAAAATGAAAAAAATTTAAGAATAATTGCTACAAAGACTTTGATGTGTTCAGCTATAAATTTATAATATGTACAATTATATTATAATCCTCTGGCACAGTGATTAGGAAATGAAAGTACCCTCCACTCCAATAACCTTCATCTGGCACAATAAGTAAATCAAACTCATGCAAACAATGTGGATCATTAAAGGTAACTTTACAATTACTAGGAAGATTTTGTTCCATTTCTTGTGCCTAAAAAAAGTAATGAGATTAGTAGTTAGAAATAAGATATCAATACAATAAACTAATAATAAATCAATGCAATATTTTAAATTTTACTTCTTTTATAAGTAGTTTATCTCTTATTGAAATTCTTTTTCCAGGAATTTCATCAGATTTGTTACTCAACACATCTGAATTTTTCTTCAATTTTCCTCTAAGTGTAATCATTTTGAACTATTAGGTGTGCACTGTTAACCTTTACATAACATAAGCTGTAATCAAGAAAAACGATTTATTTTTATCAAGGGAAAAAACTTTTGTTTACAAAAATATCAAAATTAACCTAAAAAAAATGTATTTGAAAAAAAGTATAACAGTTGTTTTTACCCATTAATTAGTTTATCAACATTATTTAGTTGTTCTTTACTTTACTTTATACTTTATAAGAGTATTCTATCACTTTTGCTTAAAACGCTTTAATTTAATAGAGTTTTTCTCGTGAAATAACATGGTTTAAGATAAAATTTGTTGGCAGTATTTCACGTCTATCTTTACCTGCAGTATTAAAGGCTAAGGCAAAGCAGTCGTTATCTGTCAATGGTTTCCTTTGCAATGCTTAGTTGGCTTTATCACAGTTTAAATCTAAATTTTATGAATAAATATTATATTTTTACTCTAGATGTGAATTCTTACTTTTTGTATCCGTTAATAAACATGTTAATCACAAAAGTAACTGCCTTTTTTTAAACAAGACCGCCTACACTTTTGCAATTGCACATGCGTCACAGCACGTGACATCATGATTGCCAACATTTCAATATCTAATACTAATTCCAGAATGCTCCCAAAATGTTCATATAGGTTATGTTATATCAACAGAAGTAACACTTTAACACGTCAACAAACGTTTCATTTTCTATTCAACGTATAACAATTAACCACACTCAACTTAGTAAAGTAAAAATAATTTCATTAAGATATAAATTGTTAATTTATTTCATTTGTGTAATGGATATTTTTAAAAGTAAAGTGAATGTTGTTATTGCAGATGATAACTGACGTGCAGCTAGCAATTTTCTCGAACATCTTGGGAGTAACTCTCTTCTTTTTGGTTTTCCTTTATCATTACATCAATGCCAATTACTCAAGATGAGAAAAAAAGACATGTTGTCTATTTAACCATCAATAAATTATAATATACTCTAATAAAGTATGTAAGCTCCTACAATAAAAGATTTTTAATTTTCATTTAATATAACTTTTCATTTCTATTAACATACGTTATTCTCAGTATTTTTCCAGACAATTTAATAATTATATTAAAGTTATTATTCAATTTTACATTGAACTTGTTTTCTGTTCTATAAAGATTTCTGTCCTTTGTCAGTAAATTAGAAAACATTCATAGCTCAAATTTAAGTGGTATGATTAGAACAATAATTTTCGTGAACATCTAAACATCATTAATAATAAATTAAATAATGTTATTAGGAAAATAAAATAATTTATACCAATTTGTCGGAAAAATTTTGATAAATATTGTAATAAGGTACACTGTCCTGCCATAAAACGAAGCGTTGACGCGGCTCCTTCGGCGGACCTAATACAAATTACATTTTAGTCGAAATAAAAACGTACTTTACAAATCGATACCAGATAATTTTTCTCTTAACTAATAAAGCAATATTTCGCGCTTCTGAATCAAAGTAATCAAGCAACAAATATTACTTTAATCAGAAATGAGAAATCAAATTTTTCCACCGTACAGATTATAGACTAACGACACTTCGCCTATTACCACATGAGTGTCGGTCGGTTTCTCAGGTACATGTGTGAGTCACACAAATGGAATATTCTGTTAATTTCCCTAGTCTGTGATCAGACTATTCTTGATACAAGTTTCATTTGAGCAGTGAGCATAGAACTTATTTCAAGTGAATTGTTAAATTTCATGAAACTATCGTGATATTATCTGCAATTAATGAAAATCCTCACAAAATTCTTACTCAGAACTTGCAATTTATTTTTCTGACAGAATTGAAAACCTTTTGTTGAGCAATATTTTATTTTGAACCTTACTGATTGACTTCTTTCTCTCGAAAAAAAAACTCAAACTCCTATATAACACAGTTTGTATGTGATTTTTACTCCATTAAAAATATTTCAACTCTTAAATTGCATAATGAGATATTCTTCTAGACCTGAAAAAAAATGTTATTTTAACCACAACTTGGTTTTAAATGTAAGCCTCATATATCTATGTAAAATAGAGTAAAACAGCATGCGCGGACCAAGGGCACTCCCCAGTCTACATACCGGCCCAGAAATATTCCTGTGAATCGACAAAACTCCGTCCACTTCGTTAAAGTGTAAGCTTCGGCTTCTCTATGAAACGGCGATCGTAAATTGTTGCGTTACACTTTAACTCAAGGAGCCGAGCCGAGGCGTGCGCAAGAAAGACTATATAACTCACTCAAGCACAAGGCGCCCGAGATCGTCACGAAGTCCACCGACGCACACGCACATAAACCACAAAGAGTGAGAGCATGCTAATGTCACGTGAAAAGACATTTAACTTTTAATATCAATTTAACTCCCTTAAGCATTCCACGTTTGAATATTAAAAGAAACAAACTTAAAAATTTAATATTGCATAATGTAAAAACTACATAGTTCGGTCTACCTATACCCGTGCGATTGGTTATACACTTAAACTCCCATTGCTATATGCCGTGCGCACAACGATAAAGCTTCGCTCGGCTATTTCCTGCACTCGTTCGTCGTCAGACTCTTGGAACTCTCGTTTCTTTTATAACTCAAAGACTTTTCAGTCACTTATATCATTTTGTTCTTTATCAAAATTATCAGAATTTCTGGTGCTATTATATTAACTTTCACTCATTATTTTTCTATTAATTTCCAACTTTGTGAAACTTTTCTTCGTTAATTTCTCAATTTCGATTTTAGACCTAAGTAAAATTCTTTATTTATTTTTTTAAATTTTATTCCTAATATTCAGTTTTCTTTCACTTGTAACCCAATTTTGAATTGCACATTGTTTAGTGAGTAAAACTCTCTAGTTTTATTTTTATTATTTCTATAACAGATTTGACCCGCTGCTACCTATTTTAAAGGGGAAGGTAAGAGAGACACTTTAGCTCTAATTGCAATCGGAAAGTAGGCGAGTAAATAAACCACATTTATTAGTTTCAAACGACAAAACCTTACAATCAAAAACAAACGCGCGCTTAAACTAATCACATATCCAAACATATTAATTGAACGTTTATAACATTATGTACGCTAATAGAACAACAAACGCGACTTATCCTAATACAGAAAACCTTATAAAGTAGCCGGCGAGTGAACATTTGGCTACTGCGGACTTACAACCAAACACGCGATACAAATAATGAACGGCGAGGAATTGAACAAAGGTAGCCGGCAAGTGATCGCCAGGCTACCTACAAGAGAGTTATATAAGTTCGCTGAGAGAGAGAGAAAACAACCGCAACGGCAGAGAGAGACAACCTGACCTTTTTTATTCTTCTTGACGATCCCGGGGAGGCGAAGGTGGTAGCAGCAGAACAAAGTCGGTCGCTGGGCTTTTCGCCGTCGCTGTTGCTGTCGGCGTAGAAGGGCGTCGTGCTGCACGCTACAACGTACAGCCAGGAAGCGTGGTGCTGCGCAGGATGGCAAACGGCAAGACGGCTCGCAGGAACAAGACGATGACCGAAGCTAAGGGCGAGCGCGAGGGAGAGTTTTCTAACCGACCGGCCCAGAAAACTCACCGATGACGAGAGACGAATGCGAGAGTATAATGCACGGCCAGTGACCGCGCTTTCGTCGGGCTATCCCCACTTGGCCCACTTATTAGGGGGCGTGCGACAAAAACGCTAATTAGTCGCGCGTGGCACGCCTGCCTGAGCCTGCATAGTGCGTGCATACGTTCGCGCTCTCCTTCTCTTTCTTTCTAACTCTCTCTCTCTCTCTCTCTCTCTCTCTCTTCGGCTACAGAGTTCTCACTCTCTCTCTCTCTCTTGGCCGGACTCGGCAATCTTCGGCAGCTGGAAAAGAGGTACAGTATGAGGTGCATAAAAAGAAAAGGTGTGCCTAATACTGACCACTGAGCCTGGCCGAGGGTAAAGGGAAGAGAGAGACGGATCGACGAGAAGCAGGCTATACTGCCTGCTCTAGTCACATTTCTTTTAATTAACTCAATTTTTCTTTAAATACAATGTACATTTAACTTTCAATATATATTTTTATTACTCAAATAAGGTTCTCTCAGCTTTTAGCGCAACTTCTTTATTTTATAAAAGAGTTGCGTTCTGTTTATTTATAACACATCCCGCGCGCGCGCGCGCACACACACTTTATTGGTTACATGTATAAAGATAATATCGGACGAAAAAGACAAAAATCATAAAAACTATTAACGAAAAATTAGATTAATAATCATGATATTATCTAGCTAAAAACTATTTAATATGCAAGTAACATGTTTAATAATGTTTATATATATATATATATTTAGTATTGTAACAAACTATTTTTTCGAAATACATATATATCAAAATAAAAACTTAAAACTTCACATCACATTCACAAATAGTAAGTATTGAAGTCTGGCTGTGTTCTCGATTAGATAAGGTCCCCTACTCACCTTAAATTTAAGTTATCAATGACAATAAAAACACATATGACGCCACAAGTGAGTCTTATGGATGCTCTCTCTCGCTCCTCTCTCTCTCTCTCTCACACACACTACACCTCATGTACACACTCCACTTTTATGCGTATTCATGTTGATAATTCTATGACTATATTACTGTTGTATACACAAGTAATGCTTTGATGAAGTTAATTTATGCTAGATATACTAGAACTTTTTTTCAACAGTAAATGTACGAGACAAAGTTTTGTAATATTGAATGAGAAAATTTGCATGTTTACATAAACCTGAACTTTTAAATATTGTTATTGTTATTGTAACTCCAAGATATATGTCCACGTGGAACGTTTCAGAGGTACACTAGGTATCTGTACGCATTAGTCTTGGTTATTTCCTCTATACCCGGGTGGATATGTAGACCACCGTTTTTTGAAATGGTGCAGGAGAAGAAAATTTAACACGTATCATGATCGGACCTACAGATTTAAATATCAAAATAAAGGTAGATTTTGTGCGCATAAAATAATACTTTTCATCACACGCGTAAGTCAATGAAAGTAATTTAAATAGTTACTTTTTTTTACAATTGCTAAGGAATTCATGCATTTTTCAGCGTAGCGAAGATATATGAAGCTTGCGCAACAATTGAGTAAATTCATTCTTTTCCATGGCGGGGATCGACATTTAATTTTGCACGTAAAGAACAAAAATCTTGACTGTTGTGCTTTTGTACAATATTCTTGCAATAAAAAAAATTCTCCTGACAGTAAGACGCACTTTCGTCTTAGGACCATTTCAAGAAAATTGCACTCGAAAGCTTCGCATTAAAAAAGTTTTCCAACGATCAACACAGTGAAAACAAATCGATCGAATCGTAGGATTAAAAAGGAAAATGCCGAATAAAGTAAAGACATCGTTAGAGTAGGCTTTGAAATCTAGAAATCAGCAGCGCAAACGAACTTTGCGAAATGTGGCTGAAAGCACCTGCCGCGTAATCCCGATAAGAAGAAATTGCGACGGGAGTAGCGAGATGTGGAGCACGTAGCCCGCAAACAGCGCCGAGCGCCTCGAGCAATTTTTTGGCAGCCGCACAGATGTGATCGCGACGTGATCGATCAAGCCAGTGGCTGCGTATAATACGATCGTCGTCGAGGACGCGAGGCGAAGCGGCGGCGTGTTCCGGGGCCTCGCGTCGTGCACCTGGGCCGGCGGAGCGTCAGTGCCGAGCGAGCGATTCGCGCGAGCAGCAGCGTGCTGCCGACCCAACGATCGACGCGACGACTCACGCCGCGCAGCGATGAACACTTGGCTGCCGCTCGTGCTCGCCCTCGCCGTCAGCCTGGCGCGCGGCGGAGCCCTGGACGACACGCTCGTGCTCGCGCTCTGCGTCGCGGGCTGTTCCGGCGAAGTAAGTTGCACCCCTTCGCGCTATCGCGCCGTCTTCGCTTACGTTGCTCCGGCTCGGGTGACAGAGCACGCGGCTCTGCGGTCGATGACGCAATAATTGAACAAGTGTTTTCGGGCCGAGACCGCGCGCCACCGCGCGCCACCGCGCCGAACGTTCTCCTTTCATTCTCGACGGGGCGCGCGATCGTCATCGAGACTCGAGACTGGCAGCGGCGATGACTTCCGCGACGGCTTTGCCCGAGAGAGCAACGGTCGCCGGGCGAATCTTGGCGACGCTCGCGCGTCTGGCAAATCGCTTATTCTCCGCGTTTGACTTTGATGCGCGTCTTCGATGCATTTTACTACAGCCAATCAATCAGCATATGCTCTTTTATGCATGCGTGAATTTCGCTGCCGTGGCTTATCCGACACTCAAATTTTCACATGCATGCACATGCAAATGCTATGGAATTAGGTGATATCGATTCGCCTTCTCTTACTTTCTTATTCTTCGCCTCGTCTTTCTTATTTCAGCGAGCAATGCACATTCTCATCGTTCCGGAAAAAGAAAGAAGAAGCGCAGTTATTCGCGACGTACGATTCCACGCAAAATAACTAAGCGTTCGGTCACTCTTTTTTTCTTTTCTAGGAGCAATGCCGGCAGGAATGTCATGAGGCACCCGAAAACGTGGCAAGCAAGTTTAAAGAATTGTTTTTCATTACTTCGCGCGCACAACGTAGATTAAAGTCGTTTATCAAACAAGCAAAAAGAAGTAGTCAGAGCTCCGTAAAATAACTCGATGAGCAGGACTATAACTGTACGCGAGCTGCGAGGATCGACACTCGTTGTATCGCCACCTCGAGAATGCACGTACGCAATATCGTAAAATCCGAATAAGCACGGAAATTGCATTTTAGATATCCCACGCCTCGGCCAGCCATCTCTGTCCAACGTAAGTCTGCAATGCAAGGACAGCAATCGGCTAGTAATAAGGCACAATCCTGGTTTGTACGTGATCGAGCGCCAGAGCAAGGGTAGCGACATTTGGACTCATCCAGAAATCGTAAGAGCCCGTATGGAACTAAGTTAGCGCAGGCGTCATTGGGCTTCGATCGTTCGCAGAGCAGCGAGACGATCCACGAGTCTCTCGGTTTGAGCGACGGCGCGGAGTACCGGTATCGCGCCAGCAGAGTGTCGGCGGCCGGAGTGGCCAGGCCCGACGTGACGCCCTGGTTTCGGACTCACGGGGGTGAGCGTTGCCCACTACGACGCGGAGCAGGACGTCGGACGCGGTGCGCTATCTGTTCGCTGCTTGCAGGACGATTCGTGCCGGGAGCAGCGAAGGGCGTGTCGATCGGCCGCATCGAGGCGAGCGACGAGCAGTCCGGACCGCTACGAGCCGAGTTGCACATTGTCCCCCCCGACGGTAATGGACGACGATGCCACCATCCCGCGTAAGCCCGACAAGCAGTCACAGAGCTTTCTCGATTGTCGTCAGATCTCAACTGCTTGTACCACATCGTTCACTGGGCAGAAGGGCACGAGCTGCACCATTACCAATTCGACGCGGTGAGTACGTCCCCGAATCGCAACAAAGACTGCGATCGAGACTGCAATCAAGACTCTCGGCGACTCGCAGAAGCGCGGGTTCCGTTACGAGCTGAATCGCCTGCGGTACGGCAGGAGCCACACCGTCTACGTGATATCCAGGAACGAGAGAGATCTGCGGGAGAGCGCCAACGTCACGCTGACCTTCGCCACGCCCTCGTGCCTCGGCTTCCACCACAACTTGAGCATATGCGGTAAGCAGTCCGGGCCTCGCCCGAGCGCCTCCGTTGTCTCGCGTGCCCTCCGCTAATTCAACCATTCCTTACCGTTTCCACGCGCGAACGACGCGGTGCGATGCGACCAACAAACGAACGAACGAACGAACACGATGAGCAGCACCCGCGCGAACGACGGGAGTCGGCATTGTCGAGCAGCGCCGAGGCGTAAACACGGTGGATCTGACGATTAATTGGGACGAGCCGGCGATGCATCCAGACAATTACACGATAGTCGTTCAGCCCGTGGACTGCGACAATTGCAGCGTGGAAATCAGTGTCTTCGGGGTGAGTAAGAAAGCCAAGCGAGCGTCAATCTGCAAAGAGATAATCCCTGTGAACGTGTCCAGAACGAGACCGCGGCAAAGATCTTGGGATTGTCGTACGATCGCCAGTACAAAATCGGCATTATCGCGGAATCGGAGGGAGGCTCGAGCTTCGAGTGGACGCTGTTCTCGGCGGCGAGGGAGTCGTCCATAGGTATCCAATACATATCTACACGTATTCATCGATTCGCTAGCTTGCTCGCGAGAAATTCAACCGAGCGTCGCGAGAACGCTGCTTTTCGGTCGCAAGTCTAACCGAGTCTTACCCATTCCTTCGTCGATTCACGCAGCTGGCATGCATCCCGCCGTCGCTGTCTCGGCTCTGGCGACGCTTTTCATCTTCGGCATGATCGTTTGCACTCTGTGCCGCTGTAAGAAACTCGGCGTCCATTACTGCCATTACAATTTCTTCGAGGTGAGTACGTCCCTTCTTGCTTCCCCCTGTCACGCGAACTGTTGCTGCTCGCGTACAACGGCACGTTTCAGGACATCGGTCGGAACGGCGTCACATTGGACGTAATCAAGAGCCCATTGAAATCGTCGCTCGGTTACGACTTGGAAGAGAGCAGCAAGACCAAGGACAAGTTCGAGATAGCTGCCGATCGCCTGCGTGTAAAAAAGATTTTAGGCAGCGGCATCGGTGGCATAGTCAAGCTGGCCACTTTGCAGGACGACCAAAAACGAACTTACGACGTGGCCGTCAAAGTGCTGCGAGGTATCGCTGCGGCTGCCCGGCGACTCGATTACCAAATGTAAACATCCTCACTAGTGTGCGTCATTTCATTGCAGAAGACGCGAGTGCGGAGGACGTTAGAAATTTCCATCGCGAGATTTTGCTGATGAAGTCCGCCGGCAATCATCCCAACATTGTATCTTTGATCGGCTGCTGTACCATCAGCAAATACCCCGTGCTGATCGTCGAGTACTGCAGTAAAGGCGACTTGCTGTCTTACTTGAAGCAGGTATGAGGCGATACTGCTATTTCAACCGCGGCTGGTATAACGTGCCGTTTGACTTTTTTTTTGGTAGATGTTGGAAGAGACGACGACAGCTTTCTCGAAGCAAATCGAGTGGCCAGCGCATACGGAACTTTCACCATTTCGTGAGTGATGAAAGATTGAACTGAAATTCAAATGTACACCGCGTAATTTATTGATCTGATACCGCTTTATTTTGCAAGTGCCTCAAGAGAATGCCAACTCGTCGTGTGCAATCAATAACCGCTTGTACGACGTTCAAACAGGCAAGGATCCCGCAGCATTATCCCAAGCAAATTTACACAACTCAATGCACAACTTTTTATTTGCCTTTCTCTCTTACAGCGGAAGCTCTGATAGAAAGTAAAATCAGCCCAAAAGACCTACTGAATTTCGCTCGGCAAGTGGCTTCGGGTATGGTAAGCTTAATCATGGCTAATATTTTCGAGTACCTCCACAATCTCGCCTTTGATCATCGTACAGTGATGTGCTTAAACAGGAGTTTCTGTCGTCTAATCGCATTGTGCATCGTGATCTCGCTGCTCGCAATGTCCTCGTGTGCGCCGACAGAACGGTGAAGATATCCGACTTTGGTCTCAGTCGTGACATTTATCAAGAGAACGTATACAAGAAGCAAGGCGACGGTAAACTACCATTCAAATGGATGGCCATCGAAGCTCTAACTCATCAAGTTTATACTAGCCAGAGCGACGTGTAACGATTGATAATATCTTTGCGCACAATTTTACTTCCGTCGCGAGACTCGGAACTCGGGGCTTCTTTCTTTTTTCAGTTGGTCGTTCGGGATTTTGCTTTACGAGATCGTAACTTTGGGCGGCAACCCGTATCCAGCATTGGAGGCCGGTGAAATTTTACATCTACTCAAATCGGGATATCGCATGGAAAGGCCGTCGAACTGCGGATCCCAACTGTACGGGACGGCTCGATTGAAGGGACGTCAGCTTTCTTCGCTAATTACCTTCGGCTTTCCTTTGCAGGTACGAGCTAATGCGATTGTGCTGGCACGAAAATCCGATGAAGAGACCGTCGTTCAACGAACTAAAGCTACATCTTGACAAGCTCATTTCCACGATGGCCTCCAACGAATACTTGAATCTCACAGTACTTTTACGAGAGCCGCACTTCCGGCAATTTGGCGCGTTCGAAAGAAAAGACCGAAATATATTAATGATGCCAAGTATCACTTAAATTTGCGGATAACTAAAATATAATGTTAAATAGAATTACGAATGAATTGATTAGTACTCAGGTTTTTGAATGTTAGAAAATGTTATTCAATTTTTCTTTCTCTCGAGTGATTATAGGTGAAACAATACTATTAAGGCATTTGGGATTAAAACTAGTCAGTAACTTGGAAATGTAAAAGTTCACTACACATTTTAAAGATAGAAACTAAAAGGTATCGAATACATATAATAATGATGAGCGAATAATACTTTTTTAAATGAAAAATGAAAAAATTTATTGATACAACGTAGCTTTCTAAATAAAGATGTTCTTGTGATTTTGCTTGTATAGGCAACAAAGAAGCATTGATCATGTGTAACAAATAATTAGTTGACTTTATTTAAGATCAAAGCGCATATTAATTCATCAAATTAATAGTATATAAATTTGTTATCAGAACATCATTATGCATGCTTATCAACTTACTTTTTTTAAGCTATGTGCATATTTATAACTGTAAAACCTGTCAGATAAAAAATTCTTGTACAAAACTATCAGCGAAACCGTAATCCTCTTCTTTTTTTTCTACTTCAAACATGATGTATAATAATGCGATGTACAAAATTGTCCATCTCATATGTGTGCATAAGTTTTTTGTTTATATACACATATGCATTTATACATATAATTATTTATTTATATTTTTTTTGTTTCAATATATTATATTTATAGAATATTTACAAATCTATATATCGTAAGATTACTTGAAAAAATTTTATAGTAAATTTTTACCCTGCTACTTAGATCTGTATAGTGATTGTAGCTAAGCTAGAAAACTCACGCGCGTATCGTTCATCGTGACATAAAATTGCATATAAAAGTAGAATATTATTTAAAATGGTCAGTTGCTGTAAGCATTTACACGAGTGCAAAAACTAATATATTTTAGTGTATCATCTTCTCTCTCATTCTTTTCTTTTCTTCATCGACAATATTGCAAATATTCACATAAAAAATGTTTTTCAAAATTTCTTCCAGATCTACAATATTTTTTAGCAAATCATTTAGCGTAATCGAAAGAAACATTTATTCTTGAAAATGACACGGAGATATAGCCTGATAATTATTAATAAAATTATCTTTTTCTCTTTATATTTGAAATACATTTAACGGATAAAAATTTAATTAGAAACCAGTGCAAATAGGTATGTTCAAACAGTTAATATATGCTTTAGTAAAACGTTACCAATATTTGTTGATTTTATTCATACAAAAGTCAGTAAAAAAACACGTATACTCCAACAACATTGCAATTCAATTAATTTTTGATCACCAAATTAACAGTTAAAAATGCACGATTTATTTAGATATATGCACACGCGTGCTTTCTTTGATTTACTTTCCTGTGCATCATGTTATCACAGAATACTTTTATTGACTATCCGAGTCAGCATTACATTTGATTTTATTGCGAAAATTTTTTTGCGAATCGAAATGTCAAATTCTACATAAACGTAAAAAATACTTGAAAATTTTGCTCGAAAAAGAAATGTGTGTTATTGATTAAAATTATTGTTACAGAAAAGTCGTGCAGTTTCAAGTAAAATTGGACTGTTAAAAAAACCGTATGTTGCCTAAAAATTTGGAAGAAATTCAAGATGAACACCTTTTGTTTTTTTACACACGTCCTAAACATTACGAGAATCACAGATAAAATAGTTCTTTCTTTCGATGCACCAGCATTTAATAAACGGCTATTATATTACTCGATGGTGAGTACTATTCTTCATAATACCTTTCACCTGCTACCCGTATCAGATACTGTCTTTCCTGTTGTAAAAGCTATCGTCCTTGTCGACGGGTGGGGGTCCTGTCGGAATCGATGCACTAGATCCTGCCGTTAAGTAGCCAGCCGATACAGGTGTACCGGCTGTAACGCAATCGTAAAAACAAAAAGAAAACGTTAATAATTGCTTAGTTAATATAAACGGGAAAGGGAAACAAGTGCTTTACCAGTAAGATAGCCGCTCATGGAGGTATTAGAAATGAATAAATCATGCCTCTGGTCTTTGTACTCTGCCCATATGCTCGACTTTTCAAGTATCGCGCTGACTTTTTCGCCGAGTGTGAAGCTTCTCGTCATAGCTTTCAAAGCTTTGACTATTTGTGCCTTTGTCGTCGCTGAATTTTCTAGGATGTCCAAACGGCCTTCTAGGATATTAAGTAGATATGGAACCATTTCGGCATCGAGAGCCTAGGCGAGTAAGATTATTTAAATAAATGTTTTATTTTTATTTTCAATATATTTTCGTTGACTTAAGTTTACCTGTTTGATAAGTCTATCTTCGTTGGTAGAAAATAACCTATTTAAAGTTTCACATGCTACGGCAATCATATCTTTTCTCAATTGCATTGCATTTTTCAAAGGGCTGATGCATTCAGTTTGGCAAATTGAAGATATACAAATCTAAAATTATTCCAAAAGTAATTCGGTGTACAGAAAAAAATAAATATAACAATCACAATGCTTACCTCACTAAGAGCAAGCTGATGAAGAATCAAAATAGCGGCTTTATATACTGACGTTTGAGTATTTTGTACAGACATTTGTCTACATAATCTCGGTATGTGACCCAAGGAAGGTACTTGATCTGCTAAAGCTGGTTGAGCTTGCAAAAGGCAGACGAGAGCTTGGGTCGATAACTCTAGCATATCCAACTAGAAAAGATATTTTTATAATTACAAACGTTATTTAATTTTTCTATTTCATACAGTTGGTTTCAATAATCTCACGTCAGTCTTTTCTTTAGACATCAAATTCAAAGTTGTATCCATCAGCTCGCTTAGGAATTCCTTTGGCTTTCTAACAGCCCATGCCGGACTAGATATGAACAATCTAAGATATACTCCGCCAACTACTGGCTCATTGGTTATGCTATTTAAATTGTTTTGAGTTTCAGGAAGTTTCAATACAGCATTATGATTCTGGGATTGCAAATTGTAATACCTAAACAAAAAAATAATCAGTTAATTATCGCATAATAACTTGATAAATACTGTTATGCATAATACTGACTCTTCTTTTAATTCAGTAATTGATTTTTGTACTTTGGCCTTTGTGTCATCGTCCCAAATTAATTCTGGATTCTCTTGCTTAGTCTCAAACATCTGCACACACTGCTTAGGAGCATCACGAATAGCCTCACTAAATAACTGAGGTAAGAATTTTGACAGATCTAACTTAATCTTAGGACCAGCTAATTTATCGGACGACATCTTCGCTAATAATTCAGCAGCAGTCTCACGTATTTGTAAGTTCGTTGAGTTGCAAAATAAGTCCAAAATGTATATCACTGCTCCTGCAATAGAATATAAAAGTTGAAATATTGTTTTATTTTACAACTGTTCGGTGACAGGATGTTACCTTTATTCAAAGCATCCTTAACAATTTTCGTTGTACTCATAAGCGCGTACAAAGTTTCTAAAATCAACAGCTGACTATCTTTTAAACTGTTTAAGCACAATAATAAATGCAAGACAACTTCATTGGCTGCTATATCGTTGACGCACTCTTGGTTCTTTGTCACGGTACTGATAACTTCAATAGCGGCTCTTTGAATGGGTTTGAAATTACTGCTACTTGCTAAGCTAAAGAGCAGCTTGAAGTGACCAATACACTGGATTTCCACTCCAGGATTGCTTTTGATGACATTTTTTAAAGCTTCTAATGACATCACGATACCTCGTAATTTTTCGTGATCATTTTTCGTTAAATTAACGTTGGCGTTCAAAGAGCCAATATATTCCGCAGACTTTCCAAGAAAATCCAATAAGTCTATTGTAAAACCTTTCGGATTCTGTAAAGAAAGTATTCACTGTAATCAACATTATCATATTTATAAGATAATCTACTATACCTCTATCAGAAAATTAGGTTGCTCATTGTAAACTTTAACAAATATTTCACCAATAACAAGTTCTCCTTTGTGAGCATTATACTTGAAGTTGACAAAGTCGTGCTCAATGTTACCATTGCTATTCATCTTTTCTTGAAGTTTACTCTCAAGGTACTCAATCAACTCAGCTCTCGTTCCATTATCCCAAATCAAGTATGGATTGGAACAATTAGAATTCAAAGTCTTAAGAATATCTTCCGGCTTATCGTTGGCAAGCTGTCTAGACAAATAAGGCGTCAATAAATTCTCCAAGGCAGCTACAGTCACCGGATTGTAAGGAGTCTCGTCTTCAGCTTTCATATAACCACCTAATTTTGCGCAAGCTTTTACAGCTTGCTTAGCCAAATTATTAGCAATTTCCTGTCTGTTTTCGTCTTGATTTCTTTCGACTCCACCTTCCTCCAGAGTGAAATCATAATTAAACATGAAAAGCAATAGGTACCATAAAGCTCCGGATTGTAAAAGCTGCATTTGCAGTACGCTATCAGTCGCAAGTGACGAGACGCATTCTGTTGCTACAGAACACAACTTTGTCAAATGCTGTAAACAATAATAATCATCGGATTAGAATATTTCAAATAAAAACTGAAGCATCCATGTAACTTACCCTGAAATGCAAGACTCTGCACAGATCTTTAATCAACTGCGGAAGCTCAACGATCTTATCTCTGCAACCCCTGAAAGATCCAGCTACAGCGAAACATCTAGTGATATGAGTACAAACTTGGACAGCAATTTCACTTCCTTTACTAGACTTATTTAGCACGGACACGCATCTCGTGTAAGCGTCTAACAAAACCTCAAGTCCACCTTCTCTTCTCAGTTCTTCAGCGTTCAAAGATGAACAGTGGACAGTGTAGTAGGCCAACTCACTTGCAGCAGCGAGCAGTGGTGCCGATTTTGAGAATAACCGTTCGTCGTCAGTCTCTAACTTGATTGTTTTTATCAGTTGAGGATATCCTGCGTATTTGTAGGGTGCAAGATCTTCTTTATATCTATGAAATAGAATGCTTTGAGTTTTTAGAATTAGCACAATGTTATCGGGATTGGGACCGTCAGTTGACCAGCAACTTCTACTGCAAAGGAATTCATAGGCTTGGTTTACAGCCTCAAATTTGTCCTGTGCAAAGAAAACACATGTTAGTTCTGTTTTACGTACGTATTAAAAATTTTTGAACCATATTACTTACTCTGCCTTGAGGATTTTTGTCTGGATGGTATATCTGGGCTAATTTGTAGTACGATTTCCTAACTATAGCCTCATCATGATACTCACCACTTTCCAATCCAAGAACCTTATACGCATCGTCGACAGTCATGATAGAAGGTTTCTTTTCGACCTCTTTCTTCCAAGCATCCAAGACATCTTTTAATAATTTTATCTAAGAATACAAATCGATTGATAAACAACTTTTTAAAAGTATTTTTACGAGTTTTATAAAATATGTTCGTGATACTAACAGGTTCTGGAATGGGCCATTGAGGGAATTTCACAGTATCACACAAATGCCGCAGATAAAATATCTGGCAGAACAGTTCTTTTTCCAGCTGTGGATAGCGAACAGCGGGAATAGGTATATACTGGTATCTCGCCATAGTGTGGCTATGTAACTTTGGTGAAAAGTCGGCTATATGAGCAGCGATTTTCTCAATCAACATTCTACGCATTTCAGCGTTCCAAATTGCTTCGGGAGTATCGAAGTCCCCTAGGAATATTTGGGCGAATTTTTCAGCTCCGTGATTCTCTAAATAACTAACCATGGCATCAGGCAACAGTTGACCGAGAATACTTTTCTGCATAATGTCTGATGGAGTCTACAAATATAAATGAAAATGGTGAATATATTTGTATATAATAGGAATTTGAACGATAATTATATAAAAAACAAACTTACATCGTCACCCCTAAAAGCTTGTTTAGTATGAGTCAACTGTAGGAATCTAGCTATAGGTAATACGTTAGAACCGGTGTACATTAGAATAAAGTAGAAAACTCCTGTTAAATAAACTTTCGAAATATCTGGATTGTCCCTCATAATTTCACAAAGCAGAGTGGCAATCCTCTCGACGAGAACTGGGTCAAAAGTAAGCAACAGCTGCACAATATGTGGTAGACATTGAAGATCCGACAGCAACCGTTTGACGCGAGGTAGAGGTCTGATAACAGCATTATCAGAGTCACGACTGGGAAAGTATTCGCACATTTTGATCAAAATATTCAAAATCAGCGTTGCTAATTCACTTTCATTGATGACGGACGTGCCTTTGGCAACTAGTGTCCATTTAAGCTGAGGTACTTGAGATAAGACTCGCCAGCTGTCGAGTCCTTGTGCCCATACTTTCGTTTTGTGTGATATTTGATTTGATACGTATAAATCTCTTAGATCTTTTACGCTTATCGGACCTTTTCTTTTGTCACCGTCGTTGTAATACCATTCTTTTTCCAAAATATACTCTTGATCTGGACCAGCCTCGATAACGTTTGTCTGAGTTGGAACGACTGCACGAGAAGTGTGCAAGTGAGCTAAAGTTAATAGGTCAACTAACGTTCTAATTCCATTTTGATCCATGATATCTTTGACGTTTCTTCGATGCAGAATAAGTTTCTCGATAAACATCACCAAACGATCCCGTTCCGTTCTATCTATGCAGCGTTCTAACATTCCTACGATGTATTTGGTGTCAGAGAATGGACCGATGTCTTCGTAATAGCGTCCGTAGACAATAGTCATAGCTTGTAAGCAAAGGCACTTCATTTCAGTTTTAGTTGTCAATAAAAATCGATGATATAAATCATTGAAAAATTCATACCTGCAATTAAAAAATACTCATTAGTAGTCTTGAAAATGAAAACCATACATTCATTAGAGCAACAATTACAAGTACTTACGACTTTCTAATAGGGCTATCGGGAGAATCTTTTTCAAGCAGTAACCTGAGGTAATAATCGCCAATTTTCACTTCGTCCGACAAACACTGGTACTGAACCTCAAACTCACGATGATTCCAAGCAATTAAAGTTCCACCAGATAAATCTCTATCAGAAGTAAAAGCGCGTATTTCATTTTCCAAAGCCGTACGTAACTCCTCGCGAGTCTTATGATTCCAAATGAGATTCGAAAGCGCATGATCTTGACTGAATTTGTAATAAAAAAGTTTCCAATTCGCTTCGGATTTCACTCGTTCTCGGCGCTTTCTAAGGACCACAGGTCTTTCCTTGATTTTTTCTCGTCTTTCGATACCAACTTTTGCGCCCCAATGCTCGAGCGCATTGTCTAGATGCTTCTCTATAATTCTCATCTGTCTTTCTATAGCTATCCACTGTGGACTCTTTTTGTTTTTAGTTGCATGATCTATTGCTATTTTCAAATTATCGCGATGATCCAGCCTCTCTTCCTCCTTATATGTATCTGGCACTTTTTCCTCAGAATCCAGGTAGTTTAGTAGTCCAATTGGCTGTAAAAAATAAATATTAATTTCTAAAAGTGTGTCGAAATTATAGTCATCTGCAAAATTTACCATGATTCTCTTCAACAAAGCCATAGCCGTAGGATGACCAGTAACCCATAGCCCAACCAAATGACGACATAGTTGTCTATGCGTCAATAATCTGCCATCGGTACCAGCAGTAAACAAACTATTGAGAAGGTGTCTAGGCAATGCACCTTCAGCAAGAGCCAGCTCTTGCATTTTAGCTGAAACTTCTTGCGCACCTTCCTCAATGATTGCTCTCATAATCAGACCAGCTCCTTTGACAATAGCCAACGAAGGATGTTGAAATAACTTGAACAAAGATCTACCTCTTGATGCTACCATTTCCAATAAGTTGTCAAAATGTTTGCCGTCCGTTGTTTCGCTATATGGAACACATAGAGCAAATGTTAGGAGATCTAACATTGCTGACACTACAAGGGCGCCTGTTCCATGATTCTGCAAACAAAAACGATAACGTTAATGTGTTCTCCTTTAATGTATTTTTTTTTGGTACATTGAAAAGCAAGGTAAACTTACAACGTGACTCATCCACATTTCGAGTAAGCTTTCTAGAAACTTATTGTTACTCAGCAAACTGCTTTTATTCAACTGTTCTTGTCTCAAATCACAGTCATCATGCATAGGCTGCATAAGAGCACAAATACAATCAATAGCTGCTTGAGTGCATCCAGAATCTTGACGTTTCAAAGCTTTCACAACTTTGTTGCCAATTGCTTCGCGAAAGCCAGGTAAATTTGTGAAAGCTGTAAATCCAACTTTACTTGCAACTAGTCTTCTCAATGCATGGAATTGTGCCTCTATTTCAAAATCTGTTTCAACATCCTTATTCACTACTGTATTCAGTGCTCCAAGAATAATTTTATCTTTATTTTCAGTAAAAAGACCCTGTAAAGAGCAAAATATAAAATTATGCTGTAAAAACAAAATTAAAATAATGGAAGAACAGTGACATCTTACATCTTGTGTAATGGAATACAGAAGGCCACTGTAAGGAATATTTGCATTGAACCTCTCTAAAATTTCAGCAAATTGACGACTGCCAGGTGGTTGCTGAAGGAATTTCACATTTAAAATTTCAACTTCCTCGTCAACAGGTAGACTCAAAGGTCCTAATCTCTTTCCACGTGCGATAGGATACATTTTAACATGAACATCTCTATTGCCAGATGCTCGCACTCCATCCAACAAAGATGCCAATAGCGAATCTCTATCTGTTGCTGTATAACTACGCATTTGTCCATTAATATACTGAATAGTAAATAACTGAGGATTCTGATTATCACGAATTAATGCAAAGACATCTGACAGTGGTCTTAATGTGCAAATATTGTAAGTTTGTGGATCTCTTTCTAGTAGACAAGTATCAGATAAACAAAGTGTCCTGCGCTGGGGCTCTAAATGCCTTGATGAATTTTTGTGAACAGTGAATTCAGAAACACTAGTAATGTGCTCATCTCCACTGAACTTGCCAAGTCTTTGTGCAAAAAAGTCATCAAGTTTTATAGATTCTTTTGGTACTCTTATGCTGATACCCAGATTATTCATTGCAGATTCTACTAATTTCCTTTTAATTTCTTCTATATATTGTGAAGCAAATAAATGCAAACGTCCAAAACCACCACAGACTACCACAAATCCATTCTGATAATCTTTTACAGTTACCAGACCTTCAAAGTCTTTGTAACAATAACTAGCTAGCACCATATTTGTAGCTGGATCAAGTTGGTCAAGACTATAAGGAGTAATCTCTAGCACAACAGGTAGCCTAGTGTCTGACCAATGATGTTTGTAAGCTGAAAACCTCTATGAAATAAAATGCAATTTTTAAATTATTATTTTTAACAAAAGTTGCTAATAAAATATATCAAATCTTACCATAACATCTTTTGGTTTTTCAGCAAATTGATTTCTATACCTAAGAGCCTCAGTAAGTAAATGAGCCCTATGTTCTGAGCTGAATTTCATGTTTTCAACTTTTCTTTCTTTACGCATTGTAATACAAAATTCATGAGAGCCAACTTGATTTTTATTAGTAGGCTGGACACTGATGAAATCAGAATACTCCCACTTGTTTGTGACATCTAAAGTATTTGGGTTATATGTAGTTATACCCATGGATCCAATTGAAAAAATACGTTTGTATCTGTAAATAATAAATGTTATATAAAGAAGTGGCCAATAAATATTCTAAAAGATAATAAAAAATGTTTATTCAAATAAACGTAATAATTACAAGATCAGAAGTTGTAAAACTTACTTTCCCTTCCATGAATGCTTCGTAACCAGAAAACAGGCAACATCTTGGTTGTCTTTGATAGGCATCATTGTTTCACGTCCTGGTGCATTTACTAGTTGTCTCGTAAAACACTGTTGATGAGTCTAATTTTCGATTATTTACATTGAAATATTTACAATAAAACAATAGATCGTTTGACACTTAGTCGCAACACAGAAACTTGAGGTTTTGCATTCAACAGTCGTAATCTACGTGAACGTTAGACGATACTGTTTCGCTAATTAGTAACAAAGAAAAGTCAATACATTAGAGCAAAATTTAACCGCGCGATCATCTGAAAACCGACGATCTTTTAGCTCAGGGAGCGGCCATGATAGCCCGACTGCTGAGCTCCTAGGGACCGGGGGGTGTATACGCCTGCTTGTCCTGTGCCAGCCTGTTTGTCAGCTGTTTTGCAAGATGTCAGCACCGACAATCACAGCACTTAGGGCGTTCATAGAACGATTCTGACACTTAGAAAATGACATGAATTCTGACATATAACATGCTCAAAAATAGTTGTTGAGCGTAAAAAGTAAAAGTTCTCCTGTACAAGTAAGTGCCTTTCCACACAGTTTACCATCTACCTTCCGATAGGAATACTATATAGTTTAAGAAGTGTCAAACGCGGAAAATGCATTTGCTCTTTTTATAAGGTATTTTTTCAATCAAATAAAATATATACTTTTAGGCAGCCATCATTATAGAAATACATGCATCGCGGTTAATGCATAACTTAAACATTTTAAGATATTTTAGGAGATATAAAATCACGTGAAAATCGTCACAGGAATATTTCCTTAATGTGGAATATGGTATCTCCGTAACATTTTAATAATATAGTAACAATAATAATAAAATTTTTTTTTGATGACGCGTTTTTCAAATGACATAAAATTAAATGTATATCTATATTAATCATGTCAGTTATTTTAAAAGTGCCATTTTGTAAAAAGCTTTTAAATATATTCTATTGTTACAGTTATATTACTATAAGATACTATTATTTGAACATCATCAGGGGGCCTATTCTGAAAAAAAATTTTGTGGTAAATCAGTTTGTCACTTCAGTTTACCACAGAATTAATCACTTTAGATGTGATAAATGCTTATGACATGTGCTAAAATTTTTTTTCAGAATAGGCCCCGTGCTAAAATTTTTTTTCAGAATAGGCCCCCAGGGTTTTTATGCCTAAACTATTTTTGCGCATGACATGTCAGGATTCATGTCATTTTCTAAGTGTCAGAATTATTCTGTGAACACCCTTACGTGTTTTTTCTAACTCGTGTGTTATTTTATTGCTCATTGTAATCATTGTAATTTCCTCTGATGGCTTTATCTGCTGTTTTCGTCATGCAATGTCAGTATCACCTGTAACACCATACTTTATTGGATTTTCCAAATAAATATGTCAATACAAGGCCGACTGATATCAACAAACGTAGAGGAGGTTATATTGTCAGTCTGCCATTTAAAATACTAAATAAAATTTACAACATCAGTAACAAGTTTTATAAGAACAATAAATAAACGTTTATATAATTTTTTGGTATGTTATGATTGATTAACTAATTTTTCATTTATCAAATTAAATTTGTTATAAGTATCATATGTTTTCAGAATATGGTGTAAAGCTGTTGATAAATATTACAAAATGATAATGGAAGGGAATGAAATAGTAATTGACAAGACTGCAGAATCTGAGGAAAATGAGAATTTGGAAAATAAGAAATTTTCATTTGAACCTCAACTAATTGACAAAGTTGAAACATGTAATGAAGATTTAGAAAACAAAGATTTTTCTGTTGAACTTGAAGGTTTTCCATACATATTAAAATATATTAAAAAGCTTCAAGAGCAAATAAAAGTACAAAAAAATACAATAGTTAAGTTAACTGTAGTATTAGAAAACAAAGTAAGCCAAACACAAGTTTTACAATATAATTGTTAATGAATAATTTCGTTTAATGACATTATACTTTTATGTAGGAAATTCAATGTGATTTGTCAGACAAAAGCCTTGTAGATAATCACACACAGACAGATTTGCCAAGAGACAAATCACCTCAAGACTGGGTAATCAGCAATTCCAAGGAAGCAGGTACTTTAGCTGACCAAGTAAAAGAGGCTGCTGAATCAGCTATATTGCAGACTGGTTTTGTCTACGAAAAAACCACAGGTTTATATTATCATTATGAGTCTGGATATTATTATGATCCAGTATGTATTTAGACATAATCACACAACAAAAATAAAATTCCTTTACTCATCATCTTTTTTTTTTAGAAATCTGGATTATATTATGATGGAAACTCCGGAACTTATTATTACTATGATGAGGGTTCAAAGTCTTACAAATTTCACAGTCAAATTTCAAGAGAGTCAGCTGAACCTATGGACATATCTCCTAGCATCATAAAGGAAAAAAATAACAGACAAAAGAATAAGGTATTGTTTCATCTGCTATTTAGATTATGATTGTACATTCTTGTTAGCCTTTTTATTATTAATTGAATATTTTCTCAATTATAGGTTCAGAGTGATATTCATGACCTAATTGCTGGCCTTTTCAGAATATCAATACAAAGATCCAAGCAAAATGCCTTAGGTAATAATTTTGAATCTTTGATATCCACGTATATCTTATCTTACAGGACAGGACCAAAAAAATCAAGCTGAGCAAGGAAGCTAAAGAGAAAGATGTCATTGAAGTTGAAGAAGGAGAATGTTCAGATAGTGATAATGAGAGTAGTTCAAGTTCTGTAGAAGTAATTACTATTGGCTCCCCTGAAAATAATAATGAAGGTTTAATTATATTTTATTTATTTTTACTTCATCACTATCATATCTCTAAATTTTAAATAAATTTTAAGTATAAATTGAAGCTTTTAAAGAAATACTTGATTTTAATTTTTCAGATATTGCTAAAGATTACCCTCCCTGCATGCGGATTATTGTGAAAGAAACACAAATATCTAAACTCAAGATTGGAACATTGTTTCTCGTAACGTGCATTGGTGGTTCTATCGGTCGAGAAGGCGATCATCCGGTCTTGTTACGGGATATAAACATAAGCAAAGTAAATAACTATAATAATCTTTATCACAAAAAAGTTAGTCTTCATTGTTCCATAATAAATTTCTCTAACTTTTAGTATCACGCGAAACTGCAATATAACGCAGAAAAGAGGCTTTACGAAATCATCGATCTTGGTTCGCGCAACGGCACGTTAGTTAACGGTAAAAGAATCTCCGCGGCGAAGCAAGAATCCGAAGCAATGGAAATCGTTCATGGTGCAATTATCCAATTAGGCAGTACAAAACTATTGTGTCACATTCACAAAGGCAGTGAGACCTGCGGTCATTGTGAACCAGGCTTATTACAAACGACTATTTCGGCTGAGCCAACGTATCGCTCGACTAAAGCCGAACATGAATCTGAACGAAAGAGGATAAAGCAAAAATACGGCCTGGAAGAGGATAATATCGACGAAGCGAGTCGCGTAGCTATGGGATACCAGGACCGAGCGCAGTCAAGGAGGAACAATGTCGGCTCGACGTGTCAATTCGCAAAAACTCAGCAGAGCTCTCTGAATGAGTGAGTTTTTTCTTCCGCTAACTTTTCTCCAACTAATCGTCTGTTTTTCGGAACCACTTTTCTTTTTTACACAGATCGATATCAAAGGATAATCCAGGTTTTAAAATGCTAGCAAAGATGGGTTGGACCGAAGGCACGTCTCTCGGCAAAAGTGGCACCGGTCTCACAGAACCAGTAAGAGTAATAAACAAATTTAACGACCGATGAATATCACACGTACAACTGCGGACAATCAATATATCGTTAAAGCAACGTAGACATTTTGTGGTTTTTAAGAGTTTGGTTTGTAAGCGCCGTAAAATAACCGGTAATGATTGTCCGCTCACAAGTTTTCTTTATTCCGTTGATTCTATTATTAGACTCGCGCGCGATTCCACAGCATATCTATATCGACGCGCAATGTACAGGCAAGTGGCATTCAATTTCGATAGAGAGGGTTATAACGGTCACGCCTCTTTAATAAAGCCAATCGAAATGCAAACAACTGCTCGTCATTATTGTTGTCGCTCTTAGCAGGCTGCGTGCGCGCGTGTAAATTCGGAACACGCTTGTCAACGCGGCTTATCGCGGCAGGCCTTGGCTTCGCAGGGCTGCGGCAACAGGTGGAAAGGTGGGTCGTCGTTCTTTTATAGTTTGCGCACACACGCTGCTCTCACAGATAATCACAGATATCAATCGGCAAACTCTCTCTCTCTCTCTCTCTCTCTCTCTCGCTCTCTCTCTCTCCCTCCCTCCCTCCCTCCCTCCCTCCCTCCCTCCCTCCCTCCCTGGTTGTTAGAGTAGCGGGTACTCGAGTAAAATTTAACGGCGTCTGTGTAAACAGAAACTCCGAACGGACGAAGAGAAGAGAGAGGTAGAGAGACAGAGAGAGAGAGGGAGAAAGAGCAAGAGAGGAAGCTCACAGGACATTAATCAGAGGATTATCTGTCTTTGCCGTGTTTATCTAGTTTAAGCTGGTACTACTGCCAGTCTAGACTAGATGGGTCAAACGCTAATTAAGCGTCGGCGGTAGCAGCAGCAGTATAGTAGCAGAAGCAGCTGTGCAAGCGTCGAATAAAAGTGCATTCGCGCGTCGACGGTAGCGGCGGCGGCGGCGGCGGCGGCGGCGGCGGCGGCGGCGGCGGCGGCGGCGGCGGCAACGGCGGCGGTAAAGTTTGCAGTCGAGCGCGCGACGCGACGAGACGGTATGTATATATATGCAAACCAGCCGCCACCGCCGCCGACGTTGAGAGACCATAATGCTGTCTGCATCGGAATTGCTCCCTCTCCAGCTCGCGCTCCATGACAGGCTAGACAAACCGGGACAAACTTTCGAACTGGCACAGGTCGTCTGGCTGCTCATCCCCTCCCGCGCGATCCGCATGTGTGTCCGTGTGCATGTAGACGTTCTCGCCGGAGACACCGTGTCCCTATCAATTGAAGCGAATTACACGGCGATGCAGCACGCTCAAGGATAAAAAAAATAATATAAAAAACTAAATTCGCGAAATTGGTCGGGCACTGTTTAAGTTTTTTTTTCCTTCCAAAATCTGCGTTTTTTTTTTTTCGAGTTAATTTTCCTGGGTCGCGAGAGAGTCCCGTGGCACAAAACTGGAATTTCAGTCAATCAAAATGTCGTTAAGAGATTAGCGCGTCTAGACGATCCCCTCCCCTCCTCGTCTTTCTCGCTCTTTTTCTCTACCTTGGCTCTGTTAGTCCGCGCGCGAACTTTTGTATAAAGGAGAGAGAGAGAGAGAGCGCAGACGAGATTTTATATTGAAAAAGTTTTGCCGGCTGTTTTATGCATGGACGTCGCCGGGGTGCCTGTTGCCCGCGACGGATCGAGTCGCAAGGAGCTCGATCGAGCGCTTCTTTTCGTTTCGACGTGACGCATTATTTAGGGCTTTTTACGTGGTCGCCGCCGACCCAGCGAGACCTGCTTGAATCGCACTAGGCGCGCGCGCGCGCGTCGCTTTAAATATTCGATTGCAGCGCGTGGATCGTTAAATCGCGCGCGAGACGTGCAACGATGCATAATTAAGATAGCGCCGCGCTGCGCTCGCGCGGCGTCATCGAATGATATTTCAAACGCTCGCTTTCCGCGCCTGTTACGCTCGATCGGTGTTAGCGATGAGCGACGCCAGATTCTTATCGCGCGATGTAAATCCGAGCAATCAAGCGTCCGGAGCAATCAAGCGTCCGTACGTTTCGCCGCGGTCATTAAATCGAGTGTCCACGCAGCGCCGCCGTATCCCGATTGCAGAATGAGAAATCGATAGGTCTGCTTCTAGAGGATCCCCCGCCGACGGGGAACACACGCGGGTGTTTCGTGGGGGCGCGCGCGCGATTCTTTTGAAATCAACTCGAGCGCGCCACCGAGTAACTAAGTCAAGTGGTCTCTCACCCCGTTATTGACATCTAGCTCGTAAAACACCAACAATTAGCCTCGCGGCTCGAGAGAAAGAAAGAGACAATTGACGACTGCCTCTCTTGGCCCGAATGCAATATCGCACGTCCAAACAGCTCCGCGCGAGCTCGCCAATTTCTTGCTGCTGTTGTCGCTGCCTGGAAAAATCGAGCGCCGTTCTAATTTCGGAGCCGGCGCTGCGGATTCGCTCCCTCGATGTCCGAGTACGCAATTATTAATAAACAAGACACGACGATGACGAATTTATCGTGGATTTTCGGGGGATGAACACTGGCTTTTCTATTTTGAGGTGCCGCTGCTGCAGAAGGTCGATAAAGCCGGTTTGGGCGCCAGTCAATCTGCCTGCCCCGCCGCCGACGACGAAAGCGATCTTCACTTGGTCGAGAAGAAACAGGTCATCTGGAAGAAAACTCAGCAACGCTACGATGAGATTGCCAAGTGATATATATATACACACATACGTGTATTTGTTCTCGATATGCACGACGACGTTCGCCTTATTGCGACGCGTTCTAATCATGTTTGCGTACAAGAACACTTGATCTCCTTTTTATACTACGCAATCAATTTTTTCCCTTTTCTCTGTTAATAAATATTGTTAACGGAATACGGATGTGCATTTGGTTTCAATTTTTTCCCACGCCGTTCAAGAATGATCGAGCAGGAACTGCGTGAGTGGCACGCGGGAACCAATTTTCAGCTTGCGACAAGTGTCGAAAAATAAATATCTCTTTCTCGAATATCTTCACAGACGGAAATGTCGAGAAGGACAGAGAGAAAGAAGTACTTATATACACCGACGTTTTATTTTGGTAATTCACTTTTTATTCGTCCGCGTTGCCGAAAAACAAGCAAATAATTTTTGACCTACCATAATCTCCTTCTATAAATGGTAAAAGGCTATATAAAAAGAGATCTTCCCCTCTTTCACTCTATCTCTCTCCAAAGGAATCAAAATCTTCCCGTTCTCCGTTCGCTGCTTTTTTCTTTTCGACGCGCCGCTGCATCTGCCGTGTATTCGTTTAACAGATTTTTAAGAGTCAGCATCGCTTGCGAAAGGAAGGGCTACACGGGCGAAGAGCGGGCAAAGGTCTAATGAATTTTATCGTCGTTCCTGCCGAAACAGCTGTATCGACCAAGCACGCGAGGCGC